>NW_010302453.1:0-1545 GCF_000700745.2 Antrostomus carolinensis | reverse complement strand
TTCTTCTCAAGTTTAAGTGGAACCTCCTGTGTTCCAGCTCACACCCATTGCCCCTACATTGATTTATTTTTTTAATTATTATTATTTTTTAATGGTAAACAAGTAGGTGTTTTTGGTGTCTGCTCTCTGAAGGAGGTGTGGGCGGCAACCTGGATCCTTGGTCCTGTTTTAATGAGAGATGTGAATCGATTTCATGATGTTCTGTTTCCTGGGTGACAAGGTTCCAATATTGATTCATTCTGTTGGCTGAGAGAACTGACAGATGTGGAAATCCTGCCTAGAAATTCCGCTGTCCCTCTGTTGGAAACAGCTGAGATGTCTGTCTGCTGTCACAGGGCTCTTCCACGCAGCAGTTCTGAAACTGCAGGTGCTTAACTCTTGGTTTCCTTTTCAGGATAAATTGCTACGACGTATTTGGTGCACAAGCCCCGTTTGGTGGCTACAAAGCTTCTGGGAATGGGCGAGAGCTGGGAGAATATGGTCTGGAGGCTTATGTCGAGGTGAAAAATGTGAGTATCCCTGGATCATAGAATCCCAGACTGGTTTGGGTGGGAAGGGACCTTAAAGCTCATCCAGTCCCAACCCCCCTGCCATCAGCAGGGACACCTTCCACTAGACCAGGTTGCTCAAAGCCTCATCCAGCCTGCTCAGTGACTGCTGACTGGGATATACTGGCCACCTCTTCTGATTTTCAGGATGCTGCTGCCTCTCAGCCTTCCAGTGAATATAACTGAGCACTCTCTCCAGGAAAATAACTTGTCACTTTTCTTCTTTTTCCCTAGGTGACAGTCAAAATTCCCCAGAAAAACTCCTGAAGGACAGCAGCCTCTCCATGCCTTTGGCAGCACCTATGCAGCTTGCGAGATACAAAGCAGGAAAACCTCTTACCACACGCAAAATTTAAGTGGAAAATATGTAACTCTGCGTTAAGAAATGTTTCTTTAGAAGGTGCCTAAAGGAGCTTTTGTTAAAAAACTTTACTTGGCTTTATCTTTTTAAAATACCAAATACAGTCAATTGAGTACTAACGCATTACATGGGTGTCATCTTGTTGCATCTCTGTCTGATGATTTTTTTTTTTTAAGAAATCATTTAAATACTTAAATACTGTCATGTCTGCAGTAGGTTTTATAATTCTTTGATGGATTACACAGCTAGCTCGAAACTCCTCGTCCTATACACACATTCCTCTTCCCCAAGCAGAGGGAACAGAGTCAGTTGTGTAACCGAGCAGGAGCAACCTCAGCGTGAGCCTGGGAGGTCAGAGTTTGTTCTTGGCTGCTCCCATTTCATTGCTCACAATAAATGTTCTTGTCGCAGTGACGTTCACCCCACCTTTGCTGGAGCACTTTGTGTCAGCCAGCTCAAGCACACACAAGTTTGTATTTTATTCTGCACTTCTCTTACCCTTTACCAGTGATTTTTTTAAGGTTTTTTTGTTGACTTTCTGCACTTCCCGCTTTCCCTGTGTTGTCTTAACGTTGAAAGATGCCCTACAGCTGGTAGTTGTCCCCAGCACAGCACAGCACAGCACTGGGGTGGGGG
>NW_010302452.1:421-791 GCF_000700745.2 Antrostomus carolinensis | reverse complement strand
ACTATATATAGCAGTGTTAGGCTGCCACTGGCAAAGAAGTCATTGGAATGGTATTTTTAATATATAAATTAATTTTATATAGTAACACTTTCCTCGTTGGCTGTGGAACATCCTGTGAAATCCCCGGCCAATGTCCCAGCCCTCGTTGGTACAAACTGGCAGGTTCTAGACCTTTAGAATAAATCTTCAAACCAACAAGTTTCCAGGAAATTTATTTTTAAACTAGATATTTGAAGCTAAATTTAGTAGCAAATCGATTTTTTTTCCCCCCTCCCTTTCCTCCTGGGGCTCGCAGGGGATTTGCTTCCCCATTTTATGCAAAGACGTGAAGGTGACGATGCAGGTGACATCTCCAGCTGTACAAATGGGG
>NW_010302452.1:0-244 GCF_000700745.2 Antrostomus carolinensis | reverse complement strand
AAAGAAAAAAAAACCAAGGAGGGAAAGTGGAGGGTTGTAACGAGGTCCTTGGGTGGGGGACGAGGCATTTTGGGGGTCACGGTCCTTGTTTTCCTGCTCAGCTCCCAGTACGGCTTCCCAGTACTGGGATTTCATGAGCGCAGCCAGGAGCTGCTTTAACCAGCATCGTTTCACTGCAACAGCTGAAGCTTTTAGTTTATAAATAATCTATGGATTTTTAAATAAATTTATTTTATTTTATTTT
>NW_010302451.1:24473-32803 GCF_000700745.2 Antrostomus carolinensis | reverse complement strand
GGGCCCTGACAATTTTACTATCTGGAGAAGAGCAAAGTGGGGAAAATGTATCATACAGACCAAGGACAGGGTGAAGACTGGCAAAGATCTCATTCCTTCTGCGGACTCAAGGGAGGCATTGGAGGGTGTCATTTAAGGAGGACAGAGGAGACCAGGTTGATATAACAGTCAATGAAAAGAGAAGGCAGAAGAACAATGCAAGAGTGGTATAAACTAGGGTAGAACAAGCAGATAAAGAGAAGAGCAGGTTACTCTGACATGCCAGGCAACAAATCCTGGAGTCTTAATGTGTGCTGTGGGTTCCCCCATGGATTCTTTCTGCCTCTACTGTTGTTTTACAGAGAAAATTGCTGTGAAACAGCCCTACTGAGGTGACAACCATGAGTGCTTCTTCTCACCCCACTAGATCTGTCCAAGTGACCAAAAAAAAGCACAAGCGTATCAGGATTTGTTGTCTGATGACAGTCAGCAGCTGCCCCAGTGATATGGGCTTGTACAAGTGGAGGACAAAAGATAGGACATAGGACACAGTGGACTCTGTATACCCCTCCCAATGCCAGGGAAAAAAAATCTCAGGCTTTCCATGGGGATTAATAAAGGAAGCATATCCAATGCAGTGCAGAGTCAGGAAAGTGCGCACTTAAAAACAATCTGATACTCATATTTACAATGTTCAGTCTTTTATCAGCATTTCTCAAAACTACTCAAAATGAGAAATTAAAGCCTACGTTGACAGCTCACCTTCTGGACAAAGTCATAAGCCGCCAAGCACAGCTGATATATTTAGAATGTAAAACATGTTTCTGGGTCCATGTGTGAAAGACAGGAAGGGGGAGATAACCAAAGCTGTGAGCATTTTCTGGTCTCTCATTCTCAATTTTGTAGCTTACAGAACTATCTTTTCAAAGATGGGCTTCCTAAAACCCACATTTAAATTATATCTTTAACCAAGGATCTTAAATAGGGGTTCAAAATTTCATTAACTGGATAGTTTCCAGATTTAAAAAAAAATTACTATCCAGCATCCAAACTCTCATCTAATTTAAGTCACTGATAAGCTTGTGCTGATGACAATGGGAACAGGAATTAGTTTTTCTAAGAGAAGTGGGACAAAGAAGCTGTCTTAAAAGAGCAATCTTCAAAGGAAGGAGGTCAAATAACCTGCTGTCGCCTAACACATCATTTCATTGGCATTCTCCTTGGCTCTTGAATTTGAACTTTGCAGAGAGGATAAGGATACTAAAAACTAAGGCCTTGGAATTTCCACTTCCTATTAGTAACTGTGATTTACTGGAAGCAATTAATACCTATAAATGTGTCACGGGACACAATGTTATTGACAATTTTAGCTGGAAAGAATCATCTCATGTTTTTTCCCTCTCCCATCCCTACACATATATTCTGTGACACAGGGTTTTCTTTCTTTTCCCATATTCAAGAGCATGTCCAATCTAACATTCAGAGCATATTTTTTTACTAAGAAAAGCCCAGTCTTCAGACAGTGAGTGCAGGGAAACTTTTGAAGATCATACTGTACCAAAAAGCTTTCAAAAGAACATTCAAAGTCACTAGCCATCATAAAAAACAAAGCAAGTTTCCTCAGACAGCTCATCATACCCCTCCCCCTGAAAGTCTTGGTTACCTTGACTTAGCCAAGCAGAATTAGTACCAGAGCTGATTTCAGAGGTGATTATATGTGGACAAAATGGAAATAAATCAGTTAGTTGTTAGAAAACACTTCTGTGCTTCAGAAGATCTGTATTTTTAGCATTTTATTCTCCCTGATCAGACTGCATCTCTCATAGTCTCCCATATACATGGCCATACATGCCCCTCAGGAGAAGTAGTCTAGCTTTCCAGCAGCATAAAGCTTTCCTGTAAAGGAGCATAAGACACATTAGGTCAGAGACACAAGAGAGACTTAGGCATGTCAGATGTCCAAGTTTGGTACCAATTTCCCAAGACACGTACAGTGCATTGTCCACAGTGTGCTCCCTTGATTTCCTAATTTTGATGTCTGGCTTGCCTGCTGCGACCAGATATGGTGGCTCAGAGAAGTCCTTTGCAGTCCAAAGCTCCAAAGCATCAGAACTAATGCCCAGGCATTGTGTAGGCACCTACACAAAATGCTGGAGGAAGAAAGGAAGCTATTTTTCATGCCCATTCCCACCTTTTTTTAATATCACAGGCTCACAGTTAGAGCACAGATGTAGAGTAGGGAGTTGGACACAATATTGCAAGCCCTCTTCTTCCTAAAGGGACTTAAACCTATTTTTCCCCCTCCTTAAATATATGTTCTGGTAGTAATGTAAGGGACTATCAGGACCGCTTGGTTTTGGTGTGTAAACCATTACTCTAAAACACACAAGAATGACTGTTAACGAGCATCCAGCATTAATATGCCAGCCAATTGGCTAGGTTTCAGAAAGATTTTTCTCTGTAGTGTGAAAAAGAAAGTGTGCAAAGCAGCTACGAGAGAAGGAAAGCCAAGGTCAGGGCAGTTCCCAGGAGCTCTCCCTGTTTACAAATATGGAGCAAGCTTGCAAAAAGCTGGAATAAAGTTAATCTGAACATATGTTAATGTGACTGAGATTGGAAACTGGCCCTCTCTACACCTCTGTAGAGAGACTATACTTCTAGGTTACATGTGAGAAAAAATGTCCTTTGATAATTATAATCTCATTGTTAGGCAGCAGATTTTACCACAAAACATTTGATGCTTGTCACTGACAAGAAGGTTTTATCCTTCTCATATGATGTGACACAATATCTGGCCCCAGACTCAAAATATATCAGCCAATGTCAACACTTTCTCCTTCCACTTTCTAAATATTGCTGATCAGGCCAAGTTTCATTTCACTGAAAAGGCCACTTTCTTTCCTGGCTGGATGGAAGAGAGAAACTCAGAAGGGTTCAGACACGATAGCTGTATCTCTGTTCATTTCAACTGCAACCTCTGCAGATTTCAGCTAAAACTTCCCTACATCACAAGCATGCAAGGCAGCAAAATGTGAATTTGCTGTTGGTGCTCTGGCACTTGGGCTCTCCTTCACCCCACTGCCTCCTCTCCCCTGACCACCCCTCACTCGGGACCCTTCTGCCAGAAGAGCTATTCCTGGAAAGAGTTGCAAGAGTGAAAGCAGAAATCTTCACAAGCATTTTGCTGAACTAAAAACCTTAATTTCAATATGCCACCTCTTTATGTCAGTTTTGCAAAAGCATTGAATTAAAGTTTATGATAAACGCATAATGTTTTGAGTTGCAGCCGAAACTGAGCACTGCTGTAGCAACTGATGATGTTAGGTGTTAATGATACAACAGGATGTCTGACAACCACTGGCCCCTGTCTTCTCTGGTCCTATCTAATGCACGTGTTATCCACCTTAGAGTATTCAGGCCATGCTTATTTGGTTTTGTTCAGTGTCTTTCTACATCCGTGTCCATACTCGTATTTTGCACTTCATCCTTTTTTTATCAACTAGTCTAAACCAAAATATCTCCAAAAAATCCCAACAATTATTTTCCATGCATATGAAGCTATCTGTCACCAGCAGTGTTGCCACTTGAAATTCACATTATTCATGTTCTAAAAGTGCCTCCTTCACATGTCCTCCTCCATCTCTTCATCTTCCTTACCTTGTGCTTCATGTTCCATCATGTCCTGAGGACTTACTGCCACTATGCTAACATAATCTCATTTTTTTCACTTAGGACATGAAAAATATTGCACTCCTTCTCATGAAAAGATCATTTTAAAAGAGAGAAAACTAGGTCCAGAGAGTAAAAAGTGATGGCCCTGATAAAGCACTGCCTACATTGAAGAGTTAAAGTGGCTTTGGTTACAGAAACAGCAGCCTGCTCTAAGAACATTTATGTCCAAATCTGAGTATTTATTGGGTAGGAAGCACAAGATTAAAAAAACGTTTCAAACACAGCAAAACACTTGAAATTGCAAGATGTTTTAATGGAAAGTCCCTTTGGTAGATAGAGGACAATCAATTCTAATTTCTTATTCAATTAAGCTTTTTATTTGGGGCCAAACAGAAAATGTGATTTCACTCAGGGAATTTCAAGCTGGTTCCTTGAAGAGCATGTTCTGCTCTTGGTGAAAACAAACAAAAGGGTGGAGAAATGGGATAGTGCAAAATGGGAAAAAACAGTTTTTGTTGTTTGCAGAAGCAAAGCAGATGGTCAGTAAGGTCAGATACTCTGGGGTGGCAGGTGAGCCATGGTTGCTCTTGCTTTAGACCCCCTGCTCTCCTGGGACACTCAGCCAAATCTGTTTCCTTCACTGTGAATGCTGCATAACTCGGTAGGTCTCTAAAATATGGCAAAATGAGTGCAAAATGGGAAAAAACAGTTTTTGTTGTTTGCAGAAGCAAAGCAGATGGTCAGTAAGGTCAGATACTCTGGGGTGGCAGGTGAGCCATGGTTGCTCTTGCTTTAGACCCCCTGCTCTCCTGGGACACTCAGCCAAATCTGTTTCCTTCACTGTGAATGCTGCATAACTCGGTAGGTCTCTAAAATATGGCAAAATGGTGGAAGAGAGATGGAGGACTCAGCAGGGAAATGAGCAGAGAGAGAAGGGGGAAGAAGGTGCAAGAAGGTTGCCATGGGGTTGCAGACATTTAAGCTTGGTCTGGTCTTATGGGGTGGGTGAAGGGCCTGCTGGCTGGGCTAGTCTGGATCATCCAGTGACTGAGGCTTACTAATAAAGGGAAAAGTCTCCACGGCAAAGGAGACCTTCCACTGGGGAATTCCCTAAACGTCTGCTCTGCCCAAAGCTTCCCTTTTCTCAAGATGCCAAAAAAAGCAGGGAGGGGGGAAGGGAAACACAGACTTTCATTATTTCAGTAACCATTTAGGGCTAAATTGCAATATACAAATTTTGTTCTAATTTCCAGTTCCCACACCTTTTTTGTTTGCCAGATAGAAACCTCAGGCTTTGGTGCTACCACTAGACTTTCTCATCTGTACTAATTTCAGTTTTCTGACCCCTCCATCTCTTTTTCATCCTCTCCAGTATAATTCATTTCTAGAGGTAGTATAACACAAAACTGTCCCCTGCTTTCCTCCTCTGAGTTCACAGTTTGTCTAGATGTGGAAGGACTTTGAGCTGGTGACTTTGGGCTGGTGAGTTGGCATGGCTCCCTTCAACTTGCTGCCCGCTCAGCAGCCTGCAGATGGCAAAACACACATATCTGGTCCTGAAGATATCCTTTCTCTCTGTGCAGGCATGCAAAAGAACTGGACCAATCTGCACAGAAGATGACAAAGAACAAGTTTAGCTGGGTAAGCCTTATTTCTGGTACCCAAGCACTCTTACATAACTACCTTACATAGATGCAGTCTACTCTTGTTTAATAAACAGAAGAGAAAATCTCTTCTTTGATGAATCCAGCCACAGATATTAGCCGAACCTACGCTGTAATCCTGTCCTGTGCAATATTCTCACTGCCTAAGTCCCCTTCATGGCAGCACAGGTCAGCTCCACACGCATCCCAAGTGCACTGGAAGACCAACGTGCTTTCCTTTTGCTTGGTGTGGAAACCAGAAACCTTTGTCTGTGCACATTGCCTGTACTGAAACAAGGACCATGGTTCTGATGGATGTCCAGGATACCCCAGACTAATTGTTCATATTACTTAGTTCATATTGTTCATATTACTTAGTAATATGAACAATTATCTCTAGTAAACAGGTCTTCATTTAATAAAGTTGCATGAGTACCATAAATTAAAAAAAAAAAACAACAAAACTGAAATATATGTTGATTTAATTCTCTGGAGATTAAATTCTAGCAATACAAGTGTCCAATTTTATTATTCCTGTGTCCAGAAATTATGGTATAAACTCATCACTTGAGGGAAAACTAAATCCCTGTTGTCAAATGGACAGCATTCATTGACTGGCTAAACAAGCTGTACATTTTATTTGCCAAAAACATCTGATAAGTCAAAAAAGGCCTTTTTGAAGTGATTCAGCTTAGGAGAAAAGAAATATTAAAAACTATAATTTTTTTTGTGAAAAACTTTCACTCCAAAATTTGAAACAGGTGAAGGATGTGCAGAAGTGATGCCATTATTCATACTGTATTTTACCAGAATTTCAGGGTTGCTTGTGTGATAGATTTTAAGGCACATCGATTATGCTGCTGTCACCTGGTTTTAGGTCAGCAGCTGGTCCTCCCTTCATACCCAGGACAGATCTCCTCCTTTTTTGCCATAAGGTTCCGGGGGAAATCTTGGCCACCTACTGAGCTCTGCAGTGGCATTTCCCCGCTCCTCCAAAGGGGAGTTTCCCACACCCAAGCCCTGGAAGGCGAATGCTGACAAAACCTGAGCTGAAGAGAACAACAGGGTTGGGATTTGTTATGAGTTTTTCTTGACTTTATTAGCAAAGCCAAGGCCTGGGAAGGACAAGGATAGAACTCTCTACAGAAAATGTAATCTGAAGAAAGGGAGTAAAACACGGTCCAGAAAGTGATCCCGACGCTGGGCACACAACACTGCACAGCTGGGCAGCAATTTGACTAATTTTTTATTATTGATTGCCAAAGGATAACTAAAAAAGGCCTTACAGATTTTCTTTTTTTTTTACTTACATACTTTTTCAGGGAAATTTGAAGAAGCCTCTTCAGGCCTCTCAGATTACTGTTTTTGTATCCCTGTGTGTCTCCTCACCTTCAGGGGAATGGCAGTACTGACTTACAAGAAGAATAAGAACAGAACAAGAAGAAAACTGAACAATATTTTTCTTCTTGCATGGGTAATATATTTGCAAAAAAAAAAAATTGCACGTTGATCAAAACCAACAGGAGTTTTTTTAGATAGGAATTTAAATTAATTGTTTCAGTGTCTCTTTAAATGTTCTCATTTTGAAAAACCTGAAAAGAAAGGGAATTTTTATTCCAAGCTACATCAAAGTTGGCCTGACGTAAAACTGGGAATGTCAAAGAGCACTCCTGTTTTACTGGGGAAAAAATGAAAGTATGTCTGTACTAGTACAGAAACTCTGATTTCTTTTAAATTATGAGCTTTTACTGTATCAAAAAAAATGTGTATGAATGACAGCACCACTTTATTTTATATGGAATAATTAAGGGTGCATGTAAATGGAACAGTAGGTTTGCCTATTTCTTTTGGTGCAAATTATAATTACACAAGATGTGTACTAGTAATTTCAAATATGTGGTGGGGATAGGTCTTTTCATTTTCTGAACTCAACAGTATGCAAAAACACAAGCAAAAAATATCATCTTCTATACTTCCCCAATCTTTCCCCAGATATTAAAATAACTGCTACACCACAACCTCCAAATCAAAAACATATTTATTTATGGTCATTTTCCTGTGCCATTTCCTATGACTATAGATGTGTGCAAATGTTTGGGTTACCCTGCAAGAGAATATTTTCCTTTCAAAAAATGAGAACTAGCAGTCCTTTGCTAAACAAAATCCTCTTCCTAAAGTATTCTCTAAGGACATGGGAGAAACACTTTTATTTAAGTGGCCTCTTTGTAAAACTTAAAATTTAGATGGAACAGAAAATAGAAGCCAATTCTAATTAGGGTCTAATGGCCCCTCGCTGGCTGTAGGAGAATTGTTTCAATTACACTGTGACCAGTGTCATTGCATATCAATAGCTGGAGCCTCTAATAATGCCAATAAACTATTTCTTTTGTTTCCTTTGTTAAACTGTTTGGTTTGAAGCTATAAATTGGGGACAACAGCATCAAGTATCATCCTATGCTTGTGAAACCATTATGGGGCGCAGAATGTTCTGGGGTTTTAAATGTCCATTTCTAGCAGGGTCTCTTGCTATGCTGGACCACATCTCCTTCCTTGCAGCTTGTTCCCACTGTTCACACTCCAAGAAAGGGCCAAATTAAAAGATTTCCAACATCAGACTCAAATGGAAGACACTCCTTTTCTCCTGTCAGTCTGCCCAAATATAGCACTTGGGTTTTAACCTGACCTTATACTGCGGCTCATTCTTAAATAATCAGTTAATTAAAATGTGACCTATCACAAACACTGCAACTCCAAATAACTTAAGTCACCTAAAAAAAGAACTGATAGCTTTTCCTAAGGGGTAAAAGTACTAGTAGCTTACTGAGGAAGCTTAGCTTCCAAGGCCAGTCTAGCTAACTATGGCCTTAGGGCCTAATCCTTGCAAAGTCCATCTGGAGAATGTCCTAATTCCACTGCCTGCTCTTCACCATCATCCTTCTGCTTTTTTTTCCCCACCCTTGCATCCGTTTAGTGTCCTCATTTGCTTTCTAATGACTTTCTAAAGTGAACTCAGCTCTGGTTTCTTTCCCAAATGCC
>NW_010302451.1:16453-24448 GCF_000700745.2 Antrostomus carolinensis | reverse complement strand
CTACACCATGGCAATATGAGCCACGATGCTTATATTTGTATGAGCGTCCTATCAATACCATATGCTCCAGACACAGAGCAGGTAACCAGGAACAAAGCTGAGCCATGCTAAAACACACCTGTGACTTCCCAAAAGAGTAGGTGGAGCTGGGTAGGCATCTGAGCCACTTCTCCTGTGCCTGGAAACAAGCAAAGGTGCTGAAAGATTTTAGCCCTGGTAGCCAGGGCCAATGCTTTATGTGGGGTATTTCCAGTGTAATTTCCTGTGGAGCTTGCTGCTTTTCTGAACTTCCAATAATTCAACTCCATGCTGTTAGCAATGAGGCAGTGACTCCTTTCTGGACAAGACTGCATGTCGAAGCAAGATGGTTTCAAACATTTCTGCCAACCTGATTCTTAAATACTGCAAGTACTACGAAACCCTTGTTCTTCTTGGGGTTATTACTAACCACCCGTCAGAGCTGTCACATAATTACCACAAAGCTACTTCCATTTGGAGAGAAATGTAGCAATAATAGCCTGGTTTTTGGTATCATGTTTACTGTTTCACCTTCAGAGTATGAGCATAGTTTCCTAATTGCAGCCTCTAATTCAGAGGTTTTCAACCTTTTACACATCCCTAACTTTTTTTCCTGAGAAAGACAAGTGTGGAGAAGGGGCAGAGTGCACCCCTGCACAGCAAATGTAAAGCCTGCTTGTCTCAGGCTGCTTATCTCGTACCTTCCAGGAACCCCCAGAGAAGAAGTCTGAGCATCTCTAGCAGTATGTGGGCCAACAGCCGAAAAGCAGGAAGCCAGAAGTCCTGACAGAAGGAAGTGAAAATACTGCAGTGTTGTAATCACTGTAACCTTACACGTACGAGAACATAAAGGCAAATGAGATGGTTCATCCTTGCTGTAATTTCTTGTTACTTACACTCTGGTTTTCAAGTGCAAACTCTTTAAGCAATTAATTCTTGCAGTTAAAAGAGGTTGTTGAAGGGGCCTTGTAGTAGCATTAATTCTCTCATGTCCTGACACACTGACCTGAAATGCTCAATTCCCTTTACGGCATCAGGCTTCTTACTAACAGGGAAATCTTTGATAGTGAGGACTTGTCAACCTGACAATAAGGCTGAATTTCCAAAGTGAAAAAGTCCTTGGGTGGAAGTAAGGTGGGTTAAACAGATACGCCTATGCTAATAACTAGGTACCTGTTTACACTTATTAGTCACCTCATTACAAGTATTACTCTAAATAACACGCCAGTTATGTTAGTTAAACCTATTTCACAGGAAGCTTAACTAAAAAGGAAAGAGGTTAAGGGCCAGATTTTAACCTCTGTATAAGTAGGTGGCTAATCACGGCTTCAGACACGCACAGTGGAGGGGGAGGACCTGGATCAGGGCAGACCTAAAAGGTACGTCCATATGTAATCACTTCCACAAGGCTTGAGCTTGAGGCATGTTGTGGGATTGGGGTCTGAGCAAGAGGAGCAAACACTAGCAGAGCTGGGAATACCTTTTACTGCTCTGGGGATAATGCTTTTCTCTTTATGGGAAGGCTTTTAAATTATCTCTCAGTATAGCATATTAACAACCTCATTTTTTTCTGAGTGCTGGTCCACATATGTGGTACGCCTGCAGATGCTGTGTGAGTTGTTCCAGCTCCCGTCAGCCCTGCCAGGTCTCTTCAGTCCCGACTTGCACACTGTCCTGCTCCACTTCTTTCCACAGCAGAGGTTACCAGCTGTGGGACGCGCTCTTATATTCTAGGAACTATGATGTTATTACCAAATTTATTTTTCCATGTAACGAGAGAGAGGAATAAAAGGCAGATTCTCAGCTAGCCTAGCTCATCATGGCCCATTTGTGATGGGGGAGGTTCATCATACTACACAGAACAATGTCAATTGCTATCAAATGGGAATTTGACTCTCAAAACCCAGGCTCTGGTGGCGATTCCACCAGCCCTCCACAAGCCCTGGTCTCCAGAGGGGCTAGATGGGAGGATAATTCCAGATAAAATGCCTGCAGCACTCCGTGGTTTGGACTGCTCTAACATTTTCAATGGGGTGGGTTTTTTTTATTCTTGAACCAGATTCAA
Organism: Antrostomus carolinensis; assembly: GCF_000700745.2. Lineage (NCBI taxonomy): Eukaryota > Metazoa > Chordata > Aves > Caprimulgiformes > Caprimulgidae > Antrostomus > Antrostomus carolinensis. Next base: position 22,365 of record NW_010302451.1, on the reverse strand, counting down.
AAAGGCCTTTAACGGGCAGTGGGGGACAGGGATGGGACTGAAGTTACTATTTCTGCCATTTCCCCAGCTGCAAGCTGAGCTGTTGGCCAGCAGCCCCATGTGGGCCAGAGCTCACAGCGTTCTTGTTCCTCTCTTCTTTGTCCTCTGGTAGGCTGCTGGCTCTTGCCCCATGCAGATTTTTGGTGTTTGCAAGGTAAAATTTCTGCTAGGCTATAAACTGCATTGGTTCAGAGTCTCTGACAAATGGCACAAAATAAACAGAAGGAACATGCAGCTGGGGATGGGAAGTAGAGGGCATGGGGAGGGTCAGAGTGGGAACCTTCCCCAGCAGCGGCGCTGAGCTGTTATGTCAGCTCTCGGGCCTCCTGTAGACATAGCCCACATCCACCACCCTGAAAGTCCCTGTTCAGCTGCCATCAAAACCCCAGAAGGCCTTTGCTGGTCAAAAGTTTTGAGGTGTTTAGCTCCGAGCCTGTGTGCAATGCCAGGGTTTTCTTGACAAGGAAAGCTGAGTAACTTCTTGCCTGCCCCATAGCCAAAGTGAGATGAGTTGACTTCCCAAGTAGGAGGAAATTCAGCAGGGTCAGGAAAGAAGAGCACCGAGTTCTTGACCCTCGTCTCAGAACTACTTCATGATCACTGGTAGAGAAGGATATAAGGAAGACACTGGGGCGAAGGACCTTATAGCTACCCAGAGCACTGAAGTGGGGCATCTCATCCCTCCTGCAGTTTCAGAAGACACATCCTCGGTTGGCTGCATAGGCCACCACGGGATGGTTTACACCTTGCACAGTGACAGATCTAGAGCAGGAGAAGCCAGACACCTCCAAGTCAGACACTGGAGGACCAGAAACCATGATGCATGAGATGTCCCTTTGGCTAATTCCAGGCAGCTATGCACAGGGTATCAGCAAGAGGTGGGTCACTGCACTGCACATTTTGGAACGTATTCTGAGATGCCAAATCCTCCTCAAGGACTCAACAGGCATCCCAAGACCTTCACCTAGGGTTTGGGGCTCTGTTTGGGAAGTCAGATATCATTAGGTGTTGTGCCATTTAACCTGTAGGCAACCATGCTCTTTATTGGATTGGGCCTGTCAGATCAGATCTGGAAAGTTATTTGTGTTTGTGCTTCGCTCAGCAGTGTGTGCAAGAGAGCAGAGGTGCAAGCTATGTAGATATCCATCCTCTGTCAGTGCCTAAGTACAGCTGAAATAATTACCAGATGGTGATGAAAGTGAACCACAAGAGAATCCTGTAACTCCATCCAGAACCAAGCTAAGATAAAATTATTGTCGCAGAGGTAAAGGGATAATAGCAACAGGCTCCATTAAAGGAAAAGGAGACTTTTCATCTCCTGTACAGGGACTAGTTTCTCTTGCTGGAGATAACACCTGTAGGAATAGAAGAATCCTAATGTTCCCATGTTCCCTTATAAAATACTTTGAAATGTGTTACTGAAAACTTACTTTAAATACAAATCACGACTACTCATAAGGAGTATGAATCGTTCTGATTTACCAGAACAAAGAAAAGAGGTTTGCTTTTTTTAATGTAATTGTTTCTATAGAATTTAGCTTATTTACCTCAGAGTTAGATTACAGGCATATTGAAAAATGGCCGGAGCTGAAACATATTATTCAATAAAGAGAACAAGTTAGTAATTTAAGATCTAAATTTTTTCAGCAGGTTGTTAAAAGGGACAAAGGTATTTAAAGAACTGTAAATTTACAGGTATACTGTATTACTTCCAATCACCCATTTAAACTTCTGAAATGTCTGAAGTGTATGTGAGACAAGATGACAACTTCCTAATTTTCCAACTGGGGTCTCGTCATGCAGCATTGCCCGGTTGGAGCTCTGTGGCTGCCAGGAAACAGTTAGAGCCTGGGCAGTGCTGAGGAAAGACAAGGCGAAGCAAGACCTGGCCCTGGCATTCCACTGTGCAGCACATGTCTGGAGGACATCAGCTGTGTGAGTCCAGAGACTGTCTCTCTTCACGAAATACAGCAAAACCTCTCTTTTTAGAAAAGTCTTCTCACTGGAAAAGTAACTTGGAAGAGATACCCTCCTATATTCCATTAATCTACCTTTACTCTCCAAAATATGTGAGTGAAAATAGGGGAAATTACTAGTGAAGTTATGGGAAGATGAAAACCACTTTGAATTTGACTCAGGAGAGGGCAAATTCAGCAGAGACTGCTCTGTTGCTGCTGATATTATGTAGAGCATACGCAGATACTAACAAGATTATAAAACCCAGATAGGTGCCTAGATAATCAGACAGACTGACTGAGCTTACTTGTTTGCTTGGGTTTTTTTTCTTTTTATTGATTTGAAGCCAAAGATCCAAGCAAAGATCTCCACAAAGGCACAGCACTCTGTAAATTATATTTTCTCACATAAAGTTGTCTGAGAAGCTGAGGAAGAAAGATGAAGAGAACTTAAAACAGAACTTTTAGTACTTTTCTAATAAAGATGTATTTGGAGTACATTCTCCATTCATTGTACATGCAGATCAGCCTTAATAATAACATACATTATATTTATAAATTTCAAAGAAGAAAACACTTCAGAGAAAGGACAAGGCAAGTCTGAGGAGTCTTAAACAAATATTTTTATATGGTCTCATTTTCTTCCAAAAGTTTATTGGAGAAGACACTGAATTTTATCATTTAAATCACATTTATAGATGTTGACAGATTTAATTTCAAATGTGGCTCTGTTTCTCAGTCCATGGACACACATGTCCCCATGTCACACAAGCATCTGATTATCGCAGCTCAGGCAAAGTTTCAGATTTTTGTCTAAATTTCCCTGTAAGAATTAGGTCACTTCTAATCTTCACATTTTAATAACTTCCTCTTCAACTGAAATTTAAATTGCTGAGAGCCTTTGTGAGGGAGAGAAAAACTCCCATAATCATCTCATTTGAATAACTTGAGAAAAACAACATGAGTATCACTTGGTGCAGGTGAGCAGGATGCAGGTGAGCAGCCACAGCCAAGTCAGTGGTCTCATGTCATCCTACCAGACTAAATCCATCTGGCCTTGGATTTAGGGTTAGGATAAGGAGGGTTGTTGATATTGGGTAATTCAGACCATACCTGTGCTAGGCATGGGAATGGATGGTGCATCCCACTAAGGCATCTCCACTTGACAGAGAGAAACGGGTGGAGAGTTGGCTACCTCTGTGACTCTGGGTACAAGTATACTGCCTGTGCAAGAAGATATGGAGGACAAGAAGAATCCCCAAAAGAGACATGGTAGCTGCATTCTGCTAATTCCTGGGACCTGTAACACAGGCTGTGAGGTATTCAGTCACATTTCCATAAGGAAAATTATACATAAAAACATACTGGCAATGGATAAACTAGCAAATTATATATGGTTAAGTGCAGGGATTTTACTCTTGCAGGATGTCAGGCTCCTCAGTCAGCCCAGTATGGTGGGTGGTGAGAACAACAACATCCCACCTTCAGTGGGGGCTGTGGTTCCACTCCTCCCAGACTGGTTCTTTGAGATCTTCTGAAGCAACAACCCTGCCTGGATAAGCTAAATCCACCTAACTCTGACCTTGCTGCAAGGAATCATGTACCCGGTGCCTGAGGAAGCAGGGAGGGGGACACAGCAGGGAACAGAAGGAGCAGTGGAGAAGGGAGGAAGGTGGACCCATCCCCACCTTTCTATCTAGCAGGGGCTTGCCATTAAGCCAGCAGCTCATGGTCTATGATACCTATAAGGAGCTTCAGAAAAACGCTCAAAAGAGGACTTCTGCTTGTATGTAACTGCCCTTCTTAGTAGCCTTTCCTTCTGGCAGCATAGACCTTCCACTGCCTCACTTGCAACGACTGATACCCTGAGGGTTAGAGGTTCCTCTCCCACCACATGGAATTGCAACAGAAAACAGAACAGCTGCAGCACTTTGTATTTAAGGTTGCCTACATCTTTGTCCCACTCTTGGTTAGAGAGAAGCCGCACTACACCTGATAATTAAACCTTGACAGGCAGGCAGAAGCGTGCAGCTGAACCAGCATTTCTTTTCATAAAGGACATGATCTGATTTTCAAAAATTATAAGGAAATTTCACTAATTACTCAGTCAAAATTATATTAAAGAGACCTCTGATAACATGAATACCAGTTTCAGGCTCAAAAGTGATATGTGTGCTTTCTTACTGAAGAGTGTGTTTATTTTTTTCCAGGAGGTTGCTGCTGAGAATAAGTTTCTTGCACAAGACACGGTAAGTGTCTCAGAGTACAAATGGTACAGATCAGAAATGGCAGCTAGATTCTAACCCACTCGAATTTTTGCTAAATACTCTCTCAGTTTCACTCTTCCTATGCTCCCTTTCTCTGCTGAACTATTTCTTCCCATTAAGCACTGAAAAAAAATTATACATATTTAGGCTGGCAAAATCTCTTGAACCACTCTTTTGTATTCATGAAAGGAGAAGATACGATGGGTGGAATGAAAAGTCAGGACTCCCAGGTGTCCCAAAGGGTATTCCTAGGATATCATCTAGAAAATCATGCCAAACTGGGCACAACCTGGCACCAGCATCTTTGTAGCCCCTGAAGAATTCTCTTTGAGTTCATCTTTCACTCATGATCACCATTGCATCCCTGAATCAGCTCCATCTGGTTTCACCTTCCCTTAGAGCCTCTACGGTTTGGAAACAGAGAATTTTGGACATTTGGAAAGAGCGTGGTCTAATCTGCTCTCCTGGGACATGTAGCGATGCTGTGAGGCACTAGAAACATAGATGCACACCTAATCCCTGCCACAGAGTGATGCAAAACCTCTTTAAAGACAGGGCTGCAGAAGATTAGTGCTATGAGTCTTGTACCCAAGCAATCTACATTGCTGGCAGCCTCAGCTCTTTCAAAGCATTCTTGTCTACCATTAGCTTGCTCTACATAATGTGACTCCACTGTGATTCCTAGAAATTGGCAGATAATCCCTTCTGAATTATAAACCTCCTACATATTCTCTATTGCTCTAATTTTTTTCTTTCTCTCCCTTTCTCTTTCTAGTTTCATTTCTATGTCAGAAAGCTCACAATTCAGAGAAAGGGGTTTCAAATTGCTCATCAAATTAGATTAATAGAAGTGTGGTTGTGGTTCAATGGAACAGGCCCAAAAGTCCATCACTCCTACTATCCTGTCTCTGCTAGTAACAAATAGGACAAGAAGGACCTAAACATGGTGGCTTCAACAGCTCAAAGCCCTGAAGCTCCTTCCCTGCCTCCTTTCCCTTTGCCTGGACCAGGAGAAGCAGAGTAGGAGCTGGAGAAAGCTGACACCATCTCCCGAACTACCACCACCACCTGACAAGAGCAAAGGTCTGACATGGCCAGTGCTGCATCTCATATCCACGCAGAGCTTCACCTGTGTGCAGGCTGGTCCTCAAATCATCTGGAGAACTTGCTCACTCACTGCTCCTCCTCTACTCTGTACCTCCTACATAGAGTGAGTTGGGGGTGGAAGGGAAAAGGACAGAGTGACCCCTCCAGCCCTGCCCTGCTGCTCCACTGCCCTTGTGCCTCCATTTACCTCCCTTCCCTCTGCAGCTGAATCCTCACAGGCCTTCTGCCATGCTGTCCCTCAAATCCCCAGGTATCAACAGGCTGACCTAGCTCAGATCTCACAGCTATCTTGGGGGAGTGCTCTGGGAGCAGGGTGCCCACCCTACTGTGCAAGAGGGACGTTGACAGCCTCTGGTCAAAGAAGAAGGACCACTGAAACCTGGGGAACTGCACCCAGAGTTGCTCTACAGCAGAGATCACAAATTAAAACCATCTTGTTGCAACCTGAGTCTGTGCTGAGGAGCGTGATCTATCTAGAAAAGACCAGGACAGAGCGATATCTCACATCCAGATCCCAGTGACCCACCTACAACATGGGCGGTTC
>NW_010302451.1:0-16435 GCF_000700745.2 Antrostomus carolinensis | reverse complement strand
TGGAGCAGGATGCCATGTGCCTTCTCCCACCACTTCCAGTGACTGAAACACAGCTAGTAACTTTCCACCATGAATCTGAGCACATCTTATCTTACAAGTCTCCAAACTGTCAGGATTTCCTCACAATCTGGGAGATCTTTGGAGTCACCAGGTCTCCATGGTCAGCAGTGTCCGGTGGATCCCATGCTGCTTGCCCAGTTCACAGAATGCTCCTCCAGCTCTATCTGCTCCAGGGCTGCAGGACATATTTAAATTCTACAGTCTTCCAAGACACCCTTAAATCCTGCAGTCCCCTGTTCTCTTGGCTAAATTTACAAGCCTTGCCAAGTGCTCCCTCACATGCTGCTCTATAAGACAACACAATATCCAGAGAGACCATCTTTGCACCACACCTTGACAACACCTTTATGAGTTCTTGCCCTCTCACTCCACTGCCTCATCAACCCATCCCACCCAGACATAAAGTGCTAAGAGCCCTCCCCACCAGGAGAAGGTAAGGAGCATCAGTGGGCCAGCATGTACTCTGAGCTAATTCTGCATCCCTGGGAAATTTGGCAGGCAGGGACTGTAGGTCCTGTTTCCAGTGCCTGGCCCTAAAATATCTCCTTGCAAAGTACCCCTGGTCAGCATCTGGCAGCTCCTGAGGTGCCTGAAGAGAGCCGTGGGTGCAGCTGGGGTGCCCTGCCAAGTGTCCCCTTCTGATTCCCTATTTTTAACCCCTTGACTCTCCCCTGTATCTCTTTTTATCATTTTTGCTGCTTGGATCACTTAGGTTTTCTTCCTCTCCAGTGTCTACTCTTCATCTCTCCTCCCTTCATGTTTTTTTTTGTTTTGTTTTTTGTTTTGTTTTTAGCCTCTGTTAGGGATGGGCTGCCTCCCATACCTAAAGGGGAAAAAAACATGGGGACAGTAGCCAAAACCAGATAAATTTAGAGGAGTACAAAACAAGGAAAAATACAGCAGTGTTTTCCTGGTACACTTTCCCAACCATCACACTCTCCTAGCCTCCAGCAACTTGCAGGTCAGGGATGTAAGCAAACGCTTTCTTCAGAAGCACTGTTCATCAGAACTCTCTTTCTTTACTAATCCCCAGTGCAGCATATGGTATTATCTTCCCCAGATAAATGAATATTAAAGGTTATGTCTGGCTATGGCAAACTTTACTGGGTGAACAAGGCATGCTGCACCATGCCCATAAATGAGAAAGACCCATGATGTCCTTGGAGAGAGAACAGAACTTTTATAAAGCCATGGAGGTTCTTGTAACAAGCTTCATTACAAATGCAGACCGTCTGCCCATAAACCAAAAGCCAGTTCCTGCCAATTTCCTTGTATGCTTCTAGTTCCTGGTACCTTATGAACCAGGGCTGGGTTTCCTTTCAGTAATGAGATGGAAAATGAAAGAGCATGAAGGGGCAGCAATGGCATGCTCTAACAGAGAGATACATATGAAGAGTAAATTTCTTACCTCCTTGAAGTTAGCAGGATGTTAACACTGACTTCATGGGGCTAGAGTTTCACTCTGATCTGTAGAAGCTGGCAAGCAATCTTATCAGTCTTCTGAAAGTGCTGCTATGGCTGTTATTTGTAGTATTTTCAGCTATTTTAATGACATTAAGCCCTAGGGGGTGAAGCCCCAGGAAACAGAAGGATGCAGGCAGCCTGAGTGAAAATATCACGAGTCCTGCTAACTCTCCTTGCTCAAATCAATAACCTCAACTGCTCCATGCAGAGCTGCAGTGAAAGGAACAACACAAAGCCACCACTGGGACCCTGGGAGTTTTTGAGGGGAAACAGGCAGAGATGAGCCACAAACAAAATATTCTGATCAGGACACTTTTTTTTTTTTAATTATCTTGGGAAATGCTTAAAATTCACCTCTGTCCTTGCACTCACTATCTGGATCAGTCATATTGCAATTTATCTTATTTACATTTTTACTATTTCCACAATATCTACCCTAATTGCAGCTTGTTAAAGAATTGTGAGCATGCTATATGCAGGTGCCTAACTCCACCGTAAACATTTACAGCAGCGTTGCCACTTAAGAGTTTTCACATGTGGCCTTTTTAGGCAGTAATTTATGTGTGTTTTAACTCTTCTGATGCATTAGAGCATGCAGGTGAAATTTCTCTTTAAAAGTGCAAACAGTGACATCAAGTATTGCCTAATAGCTAGAACATGTTTCATGTAATACTCATGCTGTTTTGGGATCTAATCCTTCAAGTATTCTACGCCTGGCCCTAATAATGTCTTCTTTAGATTTCTATAGCCCAACACATGGGCTGCTTTCTTTTTACAGTCTATTTTTTTTTTTTTAAGTCCTCCCACCTCTCCCACTTCATTCACTGGCAAAAGATCCAACTGAACCAAATGGCAAAGGAAGCAAGAGGAAGCCTGCAAGGAGAACTTATAAAACCGTTCTAATATTTTTTTTTTAAATAGTTTCTAAAAATGCACGCAGCATTTATTGTTGGAATAGAGCTTTGTGAAGGGGTCCTTTTATTATTTAAATTAAAGTAAGAATTTAACAAAAACACTTCTGAAGTTTAAAGTGAAGCTGGTGATGACAGAGATTAATGTTCTGTTTCAGGGAATACACTTATTAATTTTGTCAGGCTGAAAACACCGGTTAAGTTTCCAAAATAGCTGAACAATGTCAGCAAACATTTGCTTTGACTGAACTGAGACCCTCCCTTGCCCTAAGATCAGCTTCGGGACATTTTCAGAAAGGCTTTCTTTATCTCTTGACAGTGTGAAAAAAAACTTTACCTGCAAATTGACTTGTGTGTAGAAGGAAGCTATCATTCATGCTAATGGAGCCCATCAGCTTGCTTTCACTGTACCATGATACCCCGGAGCAAAAAACGTGAAGCCTGCTAAACCCTGGGCTTAGCAATGGGATTTAACAACTCTAAAATGCCTACCTTCCTCTGTACACATCTTGTCCACCACTATCCCACACATTTCTCTCTGTTTCTGTGACAGCTGGTCAATGTAAACTAGCTCTTAAAAGATTTTATGTTGATTTTTATGCTCTGGGAGCTGTTTGCTTAAAATAAACCCTACAAATTTTAAAAAGCAAAGACACAAAGAGACACTGGAAAACTGCAGTAGAAAACAGCAGAAAAATTTACAGAAAATTGTTTACAAAGCTCCTAGTAATTTGGTAATGTGAAGCATCTTCCCTGTTCACTACACCCCTCAAATAAAATGTTGGTGGGCACATTTTGAAAACATTGAAGATCACGGGTTCTGAAAAAACCAACGCTTTTATAAAATGAGAAGGCATGGGAAGGGTTAATCCCAGGCCGCGTAGCCAGAGAACAAAAGCACAAAGGAGCCTGGTCCCAACTGTGCTTCATAGAAAGGCTTTGACTGGGACATTCAGGTGGGTTAAGATGCACCAGATGTGTCTAAGTGGCAGGCAGCAACTTTGTTAGAGATAATTTACCAGTTAATAGTATCATAATGCTAACATGCAAAGAAGTGTTCAGTGGGGAGAAGAAATGGCTCTAAGCCTCAATCGGCAAATGGGGAACATCAGACTACTCCCAGCCTGGCCTCCTGAGATTGGAGCCGTGCCAGTCCTGGGATCTGACACACCCCATCTCAGGCAAAAGAAGAAGAATTGAGACAAAGGGTTCATTGACAGGTCCTGCATCTCAGGTCTCTTCTCTTGCCCATAAAAGCTGATCATAACCCTCCAGAGCTGGTCCCATTGGTCCCTACCCCTTCACTGGACCCTGTCCAAAATGTGAAAGCACTACCCTCCTCATAATCCAATCAACGCTACGTACTGCCAGGCAAAAGTTAAAAAAATGAAGTCATTGGTGATGGGAAAGGAAAAAAATCCTTACGGATACAACCAAACCCAAAAGAGAAGCAGCAGATTTAACAGAGCAAGGGCAGGGCACAGCAGCAGTCCTCACAGATGGCACTGAGCAGATACCCTTCACTTCAGGTGAGACAACAATTTATACATCACTCCACAGTGGATAGGTGGCAAAATGAGACTGGTCAGGAGCAGGGTCAGACAGTGAAATACAACAGGACAAGGAAGCAAATCATCCTGAAAGAAACATTTTATAAAGTAAAGTGTAATGCTCAGAGTCTTCAGAGCCCATGAGACTCACTGGGATGGCTGCCTGCTTGATGGAGGCAAACGCAGAGACAGCCTGACCAGCCCAACCAGGATATATGGGAGCTTGGAAAAGCAACAGAGAGGCCTGAGAGTTCTCCTTCCCTGCCTGAGATGAGGGGAGAGTTTGTTTTCAGAGGATAAAAGGGCTGAGGTAAAGGACTCCTCTGGAGGTATCTTGCAAAGTCCCAAAGATACAGTAAGGTAAAAGGCAATGACTGTAGACAGGTAAAAGGGGATGAATCAGCATTTTTCAGTAAACAATAATGGTATCTTTCACAGGCAGCTGATAAGACCTTTTTCTTCTTGCAGCGAAGCAGCAGTACATCTCTCAAAGTACTTTAACAAAAAGTGCTGAGACTGATGGCAGCTGGGTGGTGGTGAAAAAAATAATGTGGTTGAACCACTGAAGAGCCACAAAGAGAAGTAAATCTCCTTTTACATGTTGGCAAGTTGTTGGAAAAAGGAAGCATCTTTTTTTAGACACAGGACAAAGGTGGATTGCTTTCATGCCAACAGAGAAAGGTTGGTCATGTGCAAATCTTCATACAGAAGAAAAAATGCCTAACACAATCGTGAGCATGTTTGGTTCAGACACACAGCTACAACAGAAGATTTAGGTGACTTCCCAGGTAAGTACAGGTGGATACCTAGGAAGAAAAGCCAAGGCACCACAGCATCATCCACTGCTGCTTGGCCTGTGGCAGGGCATTTTAATAAAGAACCATGATCTGGTTTAGTTTTCTTCCACTGGCACTCACACTCCAGCAGCATCTGTCTCAGATGAAAATTAAACAGAATTCTGTTAGGGTGAAAACAGAAATAAGATTTCCAAGATACCTTGATACTGGAAGATCTAAAATTTGGGAGAGTTATTTCTGTAGACTTTCTTCACCTTGGGACTTCGTAATAACCAATATTTCACACTAAAATTCTAGATTTTTTTTAATGTAATATTGGGCCATCAATTATCACTTTGATAAATCAGTTAATTTTTATGTCTATTTAAACCAGAGGGAGAGTCATAATCCAGGAGACTCTGGCTCTGCTATGAGCATCTACATTTGTTACTGATTGCACTTCTCTGAATACTTGGGATAGCTCTGCTCACCTGCAATACTTCTTACCCAGAAAGTCCTGTTTCTCAGCTACCAGTGTAGATCTGAGATGCCCTCCAACTCCCTCATTTTTTGTGAAAGCTCCTGTTTTCTGGATGGGGAGGCACTGTTTGTTGTCCACACAGGGCATGTGTTCCATATGTTTTCAGCACTCTAGCCCAGACCCTTCTTGGCCAGTCCCACTGCACTACTTTGGGCAGTGATTCACCTGTGAGTCAATTCAGTCTCGTCTCACAAAGTCTTTTTCACTAATATTCAGTCCTCCCCCTGGCTATAGACAGCACTTCCATTCTCCATCAGGCAGCCTTGGACTCTTGGTCCACTGCCCATCTCTCAGTGGGTTCGGCACCAGAGGACCCTGAGGATTCATAGGAGTTTCAAAGGTAGATTCATAGTGCTTGACGAAGACTACAGAAGTCCTACCAGAAAGGATAATAAGTCTTTCAAAAAATGATTTCTTTGCATCCTGTTGTACCATAGAAGTACATTACAGACCATAGATTGTCTGGACTTACAAATGAATTCCCAATGTTTAATCTATCTGAATTTCTTTCTTGTGGTTTTTTACTTCAGTGTAATCCTTCGCTAAACATTTTTCAGCCATTAGCTCAGGACTATACATTTTTCATTATTAAACTGCCTCATGTTTTCATTATATCTGCATGTCAGATTTTACTTAGTGATATATCAGTGGGATCACCTCTCTTATTACTGCACTTGAATTCCTCTTCTGAGAGAAATAAAGTTACTTCAGATGAAAAGGGGCTCCTCAAAGCTAAACAGCCATGAAGCATATTGTCAAAACTCAGATTATTCTTGCTGGACCCATGACAATTTGTATCAACTGAAGTCATATCAAAGTAATATCAGTTATGAGAAAGGAATCGAAATAAATATGATCTCTTTGGGGTAAGGTGCTACGTGTAGCTGGAGGAAACACCTGTCCCATGGAAGAGCTGCCTAAATAGACAAGATAGACCAAAGGTGTGAGAAAAGAAGCGTTGTTGCCCCATGTTACAAACTGGGACTTGAGTCATAGGGTGAGTAAGTGATCTGGAGAAGGTCACACAGGAAATCTGCGTCACACTTGGTTATTAAACCCAGATTTCCTGATTTGCCACTGAATCTCATAATTACAAGACCATCCTTCCTGTCCCTTCCAACTCTATCCATAAAGTACCTCAACAGTTGGGTAATGCTTTACGGGAAAAAAAAAAGCCTTCCGTGCACCCTGCAGCATGATCTCGGGTGAATCCCATCATTGGGTTCAAAACCGTGTCCCTAGAGCCTGGCTGAGAAATTGCATTTCCTTGTCCCCGTCAAGCTGCTGCCTACCCCTGTGCAGAGGTCCTCCCACCCAGCTTGTACCCTGTCATCCAGCCTGCTCTGCTCCCTCACACCACCCTTCCCTGCTCCTTGGCCACAGATCCTCTCATGGCCTTCTGTGCAGGCGTCTGAACCAACCCTGCCACTGCCTTCTGGTTTGGTGGGGTTTTTTCACTTCACTGGTTGTGGTCTGGCTAGTGGGACTGGAGAGAGGAGGCCCTAGAGATCTTCAGGGCTTGTCCTGTGGATTGTTTAATGATTCTACCTGAAACAAATGAAATGGAGTCACAGTGCACACAAGCTAGCTTAATCTTATCCCTCATACTTCAATAAAAAAGAGGAAAAAAGGCTTAAGATGGCTGTGACAGGGTGGGGGAGGACCTACCTAGATGATTTCTACCAGCAGGGGGAGGAGACCTGGGGCTCCAGTAATAGTAAATTTCCTGGAGATTTGAGGAGCTTCTGGAAATCAGAAGACAAAGGAGATTGGGCTGGGATTCCTGTGAATAAGAGGTGGAAAAGAGATGTGAGCACGTGCACATTTCAGCCTGCCTAGGAAAGGAAGCAACTGAAAGCAAACAGCAAATGTCCAAAGTGCCAAGTTTAACAGAAAGATAATTATACAACATCATAATTTCCCTAATTTGCTGATAAAGACTAGTCAGATCTAACGATGAAAAAAGAATTTGGGTCCATTCTTAATGGTCTTTTGAGAGGTTTTTAAATCTGGTTCTAGAAGTGTAAAAGAAGTAGGTAGTGGAAATAAAGAGAAGATACAGACAGGCAGCCTTCCCTATGGAAGAAGCAGTAAACTCATTTTCAAGTTTAAAAAAACAGGGCCATATGGCCTGATGGTAATGCAGGGCTGAACCCTATTTAATATCAGCATTAACACTATAGAAGCTGTTGCTATAGTAGTGACATCTGGAAGAAACCTTCAAATAGATTATTCGCTAACCTGGATGAAGGATTCTGCCAGTCTGTCTGTCAAAGAAAGCCTTCAGAGCAAATCAATAACAAAGATCTTGTTACCTGAATGCAATGTAATTTAATGGCTAATCAGTTTGACAACATTAGAAATATAAGGAGAGAAGAAAAGAAGAATGGAAACCAGGATATGTAATTAACAGTCAGGAAGGCAGAAATTACTCCAGGAACACAAGGAGAAACATCAGACTTCTATATGCCACTATCCACTGAACTTGATCACTAAAGTCACACCTGCACTCTAAACTGTTCCCAGTCTAGCTGATAGTTACTGTTCATAGGTCCCACTTCAAAAGAAGTAACATTACCAATGGATAGCATTATTAGTAAAGATGAGAGATGCATGCACAAAATACTGCTAATTGCCAGAGCAGTGATAGATAAAACATCCCACCTTTGTTTAATGTTGAATACCTGTTTTTCTTTGGCCAAGTGAGAAGGTTCCTCTTCACTAATTAAAATGAGCATGCTGAGCACAGACATTTGGCAGCCTCTGGAAATTCAATTCCTCCTTGTAGCTGGCCTCTCTGGCTGAAAAGATCCATGAAATCGTTGATAGAAAGAAGGGTCTGCTGGTCCGTTTGTTGGTTTATGTTTTACTTACACTAAAGCATTTCGGACCTGATTTACTTCTCCTGACACTGAAGATATCAGCTGAAGCTGACAGGAGCAATTCTTGGCACCACTTGTACCTTATGTACTCATTGAAATCATAAAAGAGTGTAAGAAAATTAACAGTGCCATTCCCATTCACTTGTACAATGTACAAAACAACTGCATGTCAAACACCCTGATGTGAAATCGTGATCATGACCATATGTTTTTGGAAGGTAACAGACTGTATGTGGGGCTACAGCATTGAACTCTAGAGTTAGCACTGAAAAAATCTTGGAAATAGTAATTGACATTTTTCACACTTGTTTTCAAAAAATACTGTGTATCCTTTAATGTAATATATCTATTTATTTCCTGCAGGGAACAAAATAATTTGTTCATTTAATAAATCTAAATGGCATTCATCAGAGGTCTTAGCCCAAACCCTTCAAAGTCAGTATTGGTGAATACCCAGTCCAACTCTGTATGTCTTCACCATTCAGTGGAGCAGATCTGACACGGAGCAAAGGCATGACACAATTCCTGACTTGCAGCCTGCAACCTTCCCTGGGGAGCAAGGGAATCCTGCTTCTCAAGAGCAAGCGTGGGCCCACACTGAATAGGCTATACATATTTACCCCATGAAGACAGCACAAGTTTTGTTGTGGAGTCCAGCAGGAGCAGATTCTTACAGAGTTCCCTAACGTCGTCTAACATGCTGCCTGCAGACGTCTCAGAAAAATTAGTGTTTTTCTAGTTCACGCTGCCCTGGTTGTTCACAGACACATGTTTGTGGGAGACAGATACACTATTCATATCTGTAACATTTAATACCAATATTACCTAGATGTTAACCGAAAAGTGCTATTTACAGAGTGCTGTAATCCTCACATGAACAGTAATTCTGGACTTTCTTTTTCATGAAGCAGAGTTAGAATGTACGAGGGTTAGCACTGTTCAAAAGGTGAAAACAGAGATAAACTTTAGGCCAAAAATGTGCATGCTCTTTGCAAATTTTGTTTTATTTAAATATGTAAGGGTGATTAAAATTATTTAATACCAGAACTTATAGAGTCTAAGCAGGAAAATCTGTAAATAGGAAGAAAAAAGAGATGGAACACTAGGAAAAAAAATAGATATTTCATTCCAGTTCTAAGAAAGTGGTTAAGAAGTCCCTGGATGGCTGTTCATGCAGTTCCTACTCTGGCAAAACTGCGACTGACTTTAATTGCAGTCCACTCAGTTGGATCAGCCTGCTAATCAACTAAGCACTTTTCATTTCATGGCAATAAGAAGGTGTGCTGAAAATGCCATCATATCTCTAACCATCTTCAAAGCCTAGAAAGTCTTCACACCATTTCATAGGTTTCCCCTTTCCAGTACTAAAAAAGGATGCTATAAAAGTCGTGATTTAAATGATATATTGCAATTTTATGGACTTGGAAGCTAATTTTGCTTAGAAGCATTTTTATGGACTTTGGAAGCCCAGAGTGGGGGGAAGCAGAGCTTCTAAGATCAAAAAACTTTCCTTCTGCAGAAAAAGGTTTTGGGGGGAGCAGTTTCTGCCTCCTCTGGATAAGACTCAATTGCTTCTTCAGTCTCCAATATTGAAAGGTTTTTTCTGAAAAATATACGTAAAGAACAAATTTATTTTCTTTGCCTTGCAAACAAAAGAGATTATTTTCAGTTTCTGCTGTGGGAGGGAGAAGGGGAGGGTCTTTCCAGGGAAAAGCTGTAAGATATTTTCCTTAATTAGTTTAATTACAAAATGCACTAAGACTATTAGATAAACATTAGGCTGTTTTCGGGTTCAAAACAGGCAGATGTTAGCAGGATTAAATCAAAATACTTTATATGCCTTTGAAGATTTTTTTTTTTTACTCAAAGACCTCAGCTCTATTTTTTTTTTCTTTTTAGGCTCTCTGTAACAGCTGATATTATTAGATTTTTTTTTTCTTTTGATTAAAATTATGCCCATCTAACTCATGCAAGTCAGCTTTCATTAGCAAAGCAAGCAGGATTTGGCCTATGGTATCACATTTCTGGAATCCGATGATTTCTTTTGTATTCATCCATTCTCCCTGCTCTGATCAGATTCTAATTATAGTCAAATTACAGCTATTGTCTCAAAGGCTGAGTGACATATTTGTGGTATTTGGGGGGGGGGGGGGCAGGGAAACAGGAGATGTCTGATTTAAAAATAGGAATTATACAAAGTAACAAGAGTTGTTTATAATCTTTTTTTATGGAAGACAGCAACAGTGGAGAGGGGGAAAGCATCTTTATATCGAAGTAGGAGAGAGTTCGCTGAACTGAAGCTGTCTTTCTACAGCTTCCCTCAATATTAACACACTATCAGCTGCTACGAGGCAGTGAAGAACTAGGCAACTCCAGGGTAAGAAGTATGAAACATGCTGCTTTGGGACCTAAGCAAGTTCATGGAATGTATCAACAGATTAAGCACCACTGGAGAAATAAATGTAGAACACATAGAGAAATACTAATACTTATAAGCAAATATGCTATAAATTTAAAATTGTCACAGTTACATATATACTATCAGAAGAAATAACATTATATTAAGCAGATGTGTAAAGACCTGAACCCCATGCTCGTTGTATACGCGTGAGCAATAACAACACTTGTCTGAAACCACCAAAATTATTTCCAAACTGAATACAGGCCAATGGCATTTCAGGCACAAACGTACTTAACTATAATCATTTAATCATGTGACATAACTGCTTTTAAAGGTATGAATGTCATCAACCATAAATTAAAAGAGAACTCAAAGTAAAAAGAGCAATAAACTGTTTTGGTCAGAAAGGCAGTAATATATTTACAAAGTATTTTTACTTCATCACTTTTAAAATTTGTTGCTAAAGATTACCTCCAAGATTGCTTATTACCGGCCTGCAAATTACTCCAAGATAGATGCGAATCCAAATGAAAGACTTCTCAAACATTCTTGCATATCAATAGAAGTTGTTTTACAAGAACAAGGCTAAATGCAGTATATTTTATTGCATTACCCTGCTGGTCACCTCAGTAAGATGAAAATGTAAAAAGCTTTTTTAGCATTTGGTTTTCAAAAGGATCTCTGGGGACTTGGCAGCCTTTCGCCTCCACAACTGTTCTAAAAGTGTAAGTGTGAGTCCATTATTTTCTCTGAAACTATCTTCACCATCATCTACCGAGTAAACAATAAAAACAAAACCCATCAGACAGGCTGATGATGAACAGACAGCTTCACAAAAAGTTACATAAAACGCAGCAAACCAGTATATGGATAACACCACAAAGACAGCTATGTCTGGCTACGTATTCAGTAAAAAAAGTGTGCGTTGTATGTTCTCGTGCATGTGCACGCACAGCCCAGTGGCCTCCCTTCCACACACGATAATCCCTTTAGAAGCCTTTCATTAAAAAATACAGGCTAAAGTCCCTGAAATGTTCTTCCTGTACACAAACTGAGATGTGCAGTTCCTCCTCAGAAAGAACTGTAGAAATATTATCAGGTGTTAGTGTAATGCAATGACCATCAGATTTCATTAAATTACTAAATCTATTAAATTACTAAATCCTTGGGAACACCAATTTATGTCAAGTGTAAACATAAGATGAAACACTTTTAAATCAGTTACCTGATGATAAAGGTATAATCTTCTTACTTAAATTAAAGCAATTAATGTATGTCAGGGCTATGCATTTAAGAGGTTTCCAGGCTCAGAACCATCCATTTGATAGTACCTAAACTCACACTTTCAGAAGTTAGATTAAATATTGCTAGCAGATGTTGAGTAGTACTAAAGCACAGAGAAAACTAAAGAGTGTTTAATTATTATTTTTTTTTTATAATTCCCGTGCATTTCATTCCACAGGATCTTACAACATTGGACTTTACACAACACTGAAATGCAGCCACTGATTTTCTCTCTGCCATTTGTTTCAGTATCAGTAAGCGTGACATTGGGAGGGGAGCAGAAGTGGCTGTGCTGCTCCACTAAGAGGTGGCATTGTGGAGTTCTTACCAGCAAGGGCAACATGAATAGCATGTGAAAGACAAAAAGAGACGTGATGGGGCTGGATGATGTGCCCTGCAGCAGTGTCTCAGCTGCTCAAGGTGATTATGGCCAGGCACAGCATCCCGGTGCTGGTCTGGGCACACAGACTGCTTGTTCTGAGCCCCCTGGCTCACAGAAACTGAGGCTTTTGGCCCCAGCATACACCAGACCAGCTGGCAAAGAAGAAATATGGTCACTACTTTAACCAAGAGCATTTACAGAAATTGCATACATTTTCTTTGACTCTGTCTTGCCAACTAGGCCTGTCTCCTGGTGATGGCAGGAACTGCGGACCCTGGCCTTGCTCTTGGCAATGTCAGCCTACGGATAAATGAAGAATTTTAACTGCTTCCATTTTCATGCTCTCTCAGTCTCCTTTACTCCTTTCAGCCTTTTAGTTCCCACTTCTCCAAATGACTTTTTTAAAAAATTATTTTTGCAATATCATCACATGGTGGCATTGATGGAGAGGTGGGTGTTACCCCCCCCTCAGGCCCACACATCCTTTCTCCCTCAACCTGTGATCCATTCACCTCAATATATGGGCTTCACCAACACCAGAGGTACTAAGCACCACCATGGTAGCAGAACCAGGTGTCACCAACACCAGAGGTACTAAGCACCATCATGGTGGCAGAACTAGGTGTCACCCTGTCCACGTAACCACTAAGAGGTCACATCCTGAGCAGAAGAATGACAGTGAACACCAAGCATGAGCTCAGGGGTCTGGCCATAGGCTCTTGCTGAAGTGCAGCCTTCAGTGTGCATTACGTTGGATACTTCAGACTTGCTGGGAAGGTCTCACAGCGTTGTGCTGTGGGTATGCTGAATGACATGCCATGTTAAGTGATACTCATGCCCCGTGTAATGCACAGTGAAACTGCATTACACATGGCTTGTGCAAGAAGCTGAGTCTCGATAAATATGCAATATACAGTCATTCTGCAGCAGGGCCTTAAGGCAGCCCAGTTAAGTGGCGGTGACAACTGTGGGCGTTGGTGAAACATGCTGATACCCATTCTACCAAGAAATAGTAGCATGTTTCTGGAGCAGACATAGCAGTTCACCCATCACGAGCTCAGTGTTCTCCAACATTGCAGGGCACTGTGTGGGTTAGACCCACCCAAAGTTGCTGCAAGGTGGTTACCTCTCCCTTCTCAGTGCTCCCCTCCAGCTTCTACCCTAATTCTGTGAGGGAGTAGCCGCTCTTCTCAGCATGTGAGGAAGGGAAAAATTCTAGGCTGCTGCCAGCCCAGGGCTCAGAAACTTAAGTTGTCAGATGCAGACAGAGGAACATGGATAAGTAGATAGTTGCAAATAGAGTGGAGATGGAGACATGTCATGAGTCTGGGGACTTTATTTTCCTTTGGTTGACTGGCCTTTGGCACCAGACCTTTCCCAAAGTTTCACTAGTTGCATCCTTAATTCAGTCAGTCAATCTACCAGGGAGAGTCCTGGCAAGTTTCTCTTCCCTGCCCTTTCCTTCTTCCCCTCCTCCCACACCTATATTTTTGGGGTTTTTTAGCTAGGGCTTCACTGTATCCTGACATGCAATATGTCTAATACATATATTTATACGGCAAACATAAAATCAGAGGGAGGAAAACCAGTCACACTCAGAAACACTTTCAGCATCACTACCTCCAGCTGTAAAATCTTTGGACCTACATGTCTTTGCTCTGATCCCATTCTGAGAGCCATTTCCAGAAGAGATGCACAAGACCCTTAGATGCAGAGAGGTCCTTGGCCTACAGAGTTCCAGCCTTGGCTGACTGCATCATGCATGATGACAAAATCCATTTCCCTACACAACCAATTACATATCTTGGCTGTGTTTGTTACCACCTCCTGCATCCTAGGTTTCCCTGACAAGCTTAAGAGTCCCCATCCATACTGGATGACACAGAACTGGATCCTCAGGGACCTCGTATGCAGTATAAATGTATGATACTGAAGTATTTGACTCATAGTAACTTTTCACTCTCACTGCCCTTATATCCCCAAATTGACTTCTGGAACTTCAGCTATGGTTTATCTCCAGCGTGTGGTCTACATACCATATATGACTGTCAGGAAAAACTTTGAGCTCTCTCCCTTTTCTGATGAACTTCATCACAAATTCCCCTTAACCTTTAATGTGTAGATTCAAGTTATTTCTAATGATTGAAGGCCACTTTTAAAACCACACCATTTCTGAGTATTAAAACTTGGAAAATAAGCTTAAAAGACACTCTTCTACTGTTTCCAAACCCCCAAAATTGACCAAATTGCCTAATTTCAAAATCTTTCAGAGTGGAAAAAAATGTCCTGTCTAAGACTCTCCACACCAGACTTAAGCCACAACTACGTTTTTACCATGACCCTTTACAACTGGAAAATGTGTGGTTTATAATGGAATGATTATACAGATTTAGCTTGGGATGTCATAGGTTTTCTGGTAAGGTGAGTAAGTAAGAACAGAGCCAGTTCTGATCCTTCATGCATATGCTAGGCACAATTGTAGTAAAGCAGCTCCTTGGCCCTTTGCACACAGTTTTACCAGTTCTGGGTTTCACGGAATTCTTTTTTTAATAAAGTATATGGTCTAAGGCCCAGCTTGAAACAAAAATGCTCGTTGCTTGCTGAGTTGTATGAACTTTGGAAATACGGCAATAAAATGGACACATATGTTCTATTATTATTATTATTATGCTTAAGGGCTACAAAAATAAATCATTCTTCAAGCTCACATGGACAAAATGAGCACTGCCTTCTGTGAGCGGCTGTACTTACATGTATCTGTTTACTTAGATGCATCTGTTCTTGATATCTCGTAGAAAAAATCAAATATTGTATCTTATGAAAAACCATTGCTGAAGCATTGTTCAGAAAACCAATCCTAAACCAGAAGTCCATTAAAAAACCTGAATACCTGGGTCTCTCTGCTTGGAACTCTCTTTTATTGTTATTAATAGATCATTTATCTTCAATATGGTTGGAGATAAAAATTCCTTTTTAAAGTGATGAAATGAAGAGATTTGCAAGTGCTGAAACCCCCTGATCTCCCCCTCTCTCTCATCACCTGATACGGGCTTAAGGTTTCACAGTTTGTAAAAATCAATGGGAAGTTCTCCCCGTGCCAGCAGCCTGGGCCAATTTAATAAGTACCTGAACAGAGAGGTGGCCTGTCGAAGGGGCAGTCACCTTTCGCCTGGCAGGAGGAGCTGTGAGGGCTGAGACACTGGGGCGCATTGTGTCCCTGTGCGAAGGCCTTAATCAGCAGTGACGAGGTTTTTTTCTCTGAGTCCAGTTTCCCCCCCACAGCCTGACCGTAACCCAGAGGGGAACCTGCGAGGGGACAGCCAACTTCTGCCACAGGTTGCAGTTACCAGGGGTGGGGGACTTCACGTTTCCCGTAAAGGGCTTTCTCCTCTCTCACTAGGACAAGCACTTTGCAGGGAAACTCCAAGCAGCTGCTGAGCAATTTCCTTTCAACTCTGTCCTAACATTGCTGTTTACAGTTTTATGAAGGCAGCTCTGACTGCCCCATCTCCTCCTCTCCCTCCCACTTGTTCAAGTTTGTCGATACTCGATCCATGAACATTTGTTTCCTCCTTCCCCGGAGGAGTTTTGCGCTCCACTGACCTCAAGTTCAGCCCCAGCAAGGCTGGCAGGAGGGCTCAGCTGGCTCTCGTTTCCCCACTTGCTGCAGTCCCTTGTGATGTACAAGCAAAACCAATGTAATTCAAGCAAGGGGAACCCTTCCCCTGCCAGCTCCTCGCACCGCTGGGGCTCTGCTGCTGGGGAAAAGTCCACCCGCCCGGGTCCCAGCCCACGGAGGTGAACCCCATACACTCCATCCATGGAGGCCACTGGTGCTGGGGGTGTACAGGCAGTTCCAGCCCCTCACCCCCATTCCGGCTGCCCTTAGCTCTCCTCCCCGGTCTGCACCGCACCGCACCGCACACCTGCGGCCTTGCCACACTTTCCCCAGGTGGGTCCCAACCTTGTGACATTGCTGTGGGTGCACGAGGGTGAAGCACCGGGGTACGGCAGTGGGATGGAGGGATGGCTGCATGTTTAACTCCCTTTGCAGCTTGATCTCGAGGTGGTTCCCCTCCCACCCTGTATCAATGCTCTTCAGTATCAGACCTCTCTTACCTCCCCCCTCCTCTCCCCACTTCTTCTCCCTCTTTTCAGCAGCGCCACAGCCTTTTCCTTTAACC
>NW_010302450.1:3205-3465 GCF_000700745.2 Antrostomus carolinensis | reverse complement strand
TGAGGGAGCGGGGTGTCTGCGCGGCACCCGGCAGCACCTGCCCTGATCTCCATCCCCTGCTGGCACAGGAAGAGCTGGTGAACAACACGGAGCTGGTGCAGAGTTACCGTCAGCAGATTGGCAGCGTGGTGAACCAGTTCAACCTCCAGCTCTTCCTCAACATGTACAACAGGTGAGCAGCCTGGGTGGCCCTGCCAGCGGACTGCCCCCTGTTCTGCGCCAGCGCAAGGGGCTGCAGCACCGGCGGGGGGGGCCGGGGG
>NW_010302450.1:2805-3107 GCF_000700745.2 Antrostomus carolinensis | reverse complement strand
GGCTGCCAGTGCTGGGCAGGGATATGGGAGTGGTGGTACCTGTGGCAGAGCCTTGCCATGTGCCAGAGCCCACGGCTGTGGGTGCGTGTCCCCTGGTCTCCTCCTGCCCTGAGTGCTGGCACAGGCCTGGGGCAGGGGGCAGAGATGCTGCCCCATGTGTGCAGGGGGTTGCAGAGTCACAGAATCCCAGAATTGCCTCGAGTCCAACCATGAACCCAACACTGACAAGTCCCCAACTAACCCATGTCCCTCAGCACTATGTCTACACCACTCTTCAATCCCTCCAGGGATGGGGACTCCAC
>NW_010302450.1:2356-2770 GCF_000700745.2 Antrostomus carolinensis | reverse complement strand
GATGGGGACTCCACCACTGCCCTGGGCAACCCCTTCCAATGCCTCAGAACCCTTTCAGCAAAGAAATTCTTCCTCACATCCCATCTCAACTGCCCTGGGCACAACTTGAGGCCATTAAGGTTGGGAACCTTGCTACTCTGCCAGGTGCTGCATCCCATGGTGCAGGCTCTGCTTGCGTCATGGCAGAGATGGCCGTGGCATTCTCCATTCACAGGGTGCTGGGACAGTGGGGCTGGGTCCTGCTTCCCAGAGCTGGTGGTGCCCCAGATGTTGCACTATGGCATTAGGGGCGGCACCTGCCCAAGGGCTCACACTGGCCCTCTTTCTCCTCCATTAGCCGCAGGGATCTGGACATCAACCGGCCTGGGACTGTGCCTAACGCCAAGACACTGCGGTAAGAGTCGCACCGGAATG
>NW_010302450.1:367-2233 GCF_000700745.2 Antrostomus carolinensis | reverse complement strand
GAGTGATGGGGTAGTGCCTACAAGGTGGCACATGGCTGGTGTCTATGTGTGGGCACACTTGTGTTCACTGCCAGACACGTGTGAGCTCCCATGTGTGGGGGTGTGTTCAGGTGCAAACCTACTTGCTCATGTGGGCACACGTACATGGTTGCCACACCTGGAAAACCTTCTCCTTCTGTGCTCACAACGTGCACACTTGGCTGGGTCGGCACGCAGGCACACTCCCTGCTTGGCCGCATGCACCCAAACAGCTGCTGGCCCATGCATGTGCTTGCACACGTCCATGAGATTGTCCACACTTGCACAATCAGCCACAGGAACTGTGCAGTTGGCCACATTTGTACATAATGTGTAACTGCCCACACACGCCCGCTGCTCTAGCACGTGTACCTCTATGCATATGCACATGAGCCCACTTGTGTGCTTGTACACACGTGTGACACACAGGATGCTTCACTAGCTGCCCTCTCCTCCCTTTCCAGCCCCTACCCTTGCCCAGACAGTGCCTGGCAGGAGGAAGGTCCCCCCTGTCCCAATACAAGGGATAGTGGTTTTGCAGGCTCAAGGCTTACCTAGCACCCAGTCTCCACCTGTCTGGGCTGGGATGTGCCAGCTGGGGTGCCATGGGCCAGTGGTGGTA
The DNA here is from genome assembly GCF_000700745.2 of Antrostomus carolinensis. Classification (NCBI taxonomy): domain Eukaryota; kingdom Metazoa; phylum Chordata; class Aves; order Caprimulgiformes; family Caprimulgidae; genus Antrostomus; species Antrostomus carolinensis. The sequence goes on along the minus strand of NW_010302450.1, from coordinate 1,593 downwards.
TGCATGGGCAACTTCTGCCAGGCTCAGGGCACCCCAGGGTGCTAATATTGTCCCTCTCGCCCACAGGTGGAGTGTAACTCCAAGCTGGATCCCACCAACACCACCTTCCTGAAGGTAAGTGGGTAGCAGGGGGAAGCTGGGTGGTTCCTGCTGCCCATGAACTGCCCTCTGCCCCCAGGGTTGCAGGGTGTCCCTATCTCCCCATTCCAGGTCCATCCTGACCACATGTCTGGGGGTGGGCAGGGAGAGCAGGGTGGCCCCAACAGTGGCATCCTGCCCTCCTGGTGGGCAGCAAAAGCACACTCCCAAACTAAGCGGGACCTTCTCTCTGCAGATGGCTGACTCTGGTGGGCTGCCTCATGTAACACAGGTGAGCCTCCACAATTTCCCCAATTAACTGGGTATACTGGGCCCTGAGTGATGCTGTCCCTGGCTAGCAGAGGATGGGCTGAGTTGGGCACAGAGTCTCGTGCAGGGGCTGCCAGAGGCAGCTCGGGGCTGAGCGGGTGTCTCGGCCCCGGTGCTGCCTCAGCTCAGCTGCTCTCTCCCTGCAGCCCGGCAAGTTGACTGAAGCCTTCAAGTACTTCCTGCAAGGCATGGGCTACAGTGAGTGCCAGGGCTGGGTGCGGGGCTGGCGCGTGCCTGTGTGTGCACGTGCGTGTGTGCCTGTGTGTGTGTGTGCTGACCCTGCCATGGGAGAGGAGCCTGGCACCCGTGTGTGCCCGTCCTGGTGGGAGCTGCCCATGTGTCCGTGGCATTGTCTATCTGTGCGTTTGTAGGGGTGTGTACATACATGTGCAGAACGGGTTTCTGTGCATGTATCCACACTTACATATGTGTGGGCATGCACAGGCAGGGGCTGTGTGTGCACACAGACATGCGCACAAGTGTGTGTGTGTCTGTGTGTGTGCACGCACATGAAGGTCCATGTACACACGCGTGTGTGTTTTCAGGTCCATATACATGTGCACGTGTCTCCTCTGTGTGTGTGTGTGTGTGTGTGTGTGTGTGTGTGTGCAGGTCTGTGTACGTGCACACGTGGGGCTGGGAGGGGGCTCCTGGCCCTGTGGAATGGCCAGCACATCTGACACTCTCTCTCTGCCCTCCCTGCCCTTCTCCCGCTCCACCCCTGCCAGTTGCCCACCTGAAGGATCGGAGGCTGAGTGGAGGCACAGGTACCGCTCAGTGCTGCTCGGCCCGTGCCTGCTGCTGCATGGGGGCCCCCT
>NW_010302450.1:0-209 GCF_000700745.2 Antrostomus carolinensis | reverse complement strand
TCACGGTGTGGGCGGTGTGCCCCCGGTGCCCTCCTCCAGCCAGCCAGGAGCTGTCCCCACTGGGCATCCTGTCTAGAGGATGCTGTCACCTTCCCTGCAGACCCTGGGAAGCTGGAAGAGCTCCCATCCCTGCTCACCCCTTCCCCAGAGTGTGGGGGCTAGGGGTCCCCACTACCTCATGCCCACTGGTTGCACGCCCAGGAGATGTG
>NW_010302449.1:0-692 GCF_000700745.2 Antrostomus carolinensis | reverse complement strand
ACCCCTATCCCCACCCACACTCACCTTCTCCTGCTTCTTCGCCTCCTGCGCCAGCAGCTTCTCCCTCATCACCTCCTCCTGCTTCTTCCTCATCTCATTCTCCTGCTCCGCGTCCTGCACGGGGGTGAGGGGGTGACAGTGGGTGACAGGTGTGTCCCCTCCCCATAGCACCAGTGTCACCCACCCCATGTGTCCCCTCCCAGCCCCTCCCTCACCTTGTAGGAGCGGATGAACCGGACAAAGACCGGGAAGAAGACGGACGGGGGGGTCGTCTTGGGGCTTTCACCAAAATACCGCACCACCGTGTTGTAGGCGTCCTGGTGAGGGGACAGGATGGTCACCGACCGGCTGCACGTCCCACGGTGACCTCCCAGCACGAGGGACGTGCAAGGGAAGGTTTGCACGAGGGTTGTGCGGAGCGAGATGTGCACGAGAGCCGTGTGGAAAGCAAGACAGGCGTGTGAGGAGCGTGCAAAGGAAGGTGTGTGTGACAAGGAGCACGTGAGGAGTGTGAAAATGAAGGTGTGTGTGACAGGGAGTGCACGAGGAGCGTGCAAAGGAAGGCGTGCATGACACGGAGCACACGAAGAGTGTGCAAACCAAGGTGTGCACATCAAGGAGAACATGAGGAGTGTGCAAACCAAGGTGTGCACGCCAAGGAGCGCACGAGGGCCGTGCGAAGCACACCCACC
>NW_010302448.1:0-7920 GCF_000700745.2 Antrostomus carolinensis | reverse complement strand
TTGTCAGCAAGGATGCTGTGCAAGACCGTGTTCAAAACTGTTTAATGAACCACTCTTCTTTTTTTTTTTTTCCCATCTAGCAGAAGATGTTACAGACACTTACTTTTTGCACATATTTGTTTTGAAACAGAAAACATTCGGAATTATCTGAATTGAATGTGAAAGTTCTAGAAGCTCTGGAGCTCTATAACAAACTGATGAATGAAACACCGATGTATTCAGCCTACTCCAAACTCCACCATCCCGCACAATACCCACCTACATCTTCTGGTGTTTCAGTGCAGGTCAGTACTCCTTTCTGGAAACAGAGACTTTCCTAATATAGATTTCTATTTAAAAAGATGACAGTGAAAATGAAGTGTACGCTTTCTGGCGAGCCTAAGAACAATCTGACATTGCCTGGTGACTTTTTATAGCCTTTAGAATAAAATATCATTCACACAGGAGAACAAGAGTACTTCCATTTGCAGTTACCTGCTTGCACAATAAGGTATCGTTGTTGATTTTGCTCTAGTTAACAGAAGGCTACTGGATTGAAAATAGTAAAAGATTCCTTCCATGATTAATTTTTTTTACAGTTAGAATTGTGTGTTTCAGCAGCTTGGTGGATGTTCTTGCTGTTGAGTCATGTCCTCAGTCTTAAAGTAAAAATGTTGCCTTCTTATCTAATAGCAGGGATGTGAGTGAACTTTAATATTAGTGCATTAATCATGAGTGCAGTGTACTTTTTCTAAATATAGAAACATTAGTCTAGTTTTAGCTCTTTTTTTTTTTTTTCCCCTCAAGAAATGAACATGTATTAGGGGGTGTACTTGCTTAAAACTGTTTTACAGTATCTCTAATGTGCCATATTCATGTTTTAAGAAAACAAAAATGAGGGAGAATTATATATAGATAGATAGATACAGATTTTTTTTTTTTAGGATCCTTTTTGGAGAAAGTGTGGAACGAGTGTTTTTACTTTAAGTGAATTTTACTTTGATGTTAATTGTTCAGTGGGAAAAGAATAGTTGCCATAGCAACTGCTAGATCTGAAAATATGTCAGTTAAAAGTAATTCCGTGTCCTTAACTCCTGGTAACGATGGAAAATTCATTATATTTAGAGGTTAAAAAGTAATTTGAGCTAAAAGGCAACTGGAGTTTACTATTTCTTCCAAGATACATACTTCCAGTGGTGAAAAATACAAGATAACGCTAACCATGCTGAGCTTAGTGCAGCTACTTGGTACAAAATTGTTTGTTCCTTCAGTGTCCAAAGTCCCAAATGAATGAGCAGCATAGACTTCTGTAGACTAAGCACATTATAGCACCTGTTCTATCTGAATTTTGGGTGAAGATTTGCATTTTCTTAAATCAGAAATGCAAGAAATGAAAGGTTTTGCTTTCCTTTTGTGTTACAGTCTTAGAATATTCTTACATTTTAATTGCCAAAATGTGTTAAATAACAGATCTCACATGGTGCCTATCTTGCTTCTCAATGCTGTGCATCAAAATATGTGAGGGTTGGACATCGTAAAGATAAGGCAGATGAGAAAGGAAGTAGTAAGGTCTCTGGGAGGGGCAGAGGCCTTGTAGATGGTACAAAAGGTTCTTCTTTCAGATATGAAGCACTGACCTGGTTAAAAAAAGTATTTCTGAAAAAGATACCTTCTGCTGAAATCAATGATAGACCTATTTAAAACCTATGATGAGAAGTTACATGTTCTGGTTTTAGAACCATGTTGGGAAAATGAACTGATGTTCATTCAGCCTTTGAACCCTAACATACTTGTTCCTTGTCGTGGTATTCTGTGCTACATTTGCTGCTACTTGATTGAAAATAAAAGGTATATAATGGGGTTTTTTATTATTATTTACACTGTAGTGGTATTTTGTGCCATATTTGCTGCTACTTGATTGAAAATAAAAGGTATATAATGGGGTTTTTTTTATTTACAGTCGTACCCTGTACAGCCACCTAGTGGAAACTACATGATCCAGGGTGTTCACCAAGTCACCATTTCCCCAGGTTACAGCCTGGGACCTGAGCAGATGGGGCAGATGAGGTCTCTGCCTCAAAGTATAAATTCTTCTGGAGCAACGCAGCCAGCTCAAGCCGCGTATTTAAGGTATGGCTTCAGCAACCTGTTAAATCACCTTTTTCCTGACTGTAATTTAATTACTTTGTTCAGAGGTTGTGTGTTCTTGCACTGTGTACAACGACACGTATCACTGTTTGATCATTTTGAAAATAGACAGATCACTTTTGGACTAAGCAATATTCTTATTTGCCAATCTGCTTATCGGATAAATAGACACGAACTCGTCAGAGTTAAGATTTGTTTTGTTTTGTTACAGCCCAGGGCCGGATTCTGTGTTAAACCAGACGTATGTGAACCAGAACCCTGGCCTTCCCTCAGCTGCCAGCACAGCTGCTTACACCCAGCAGCAGATGGGAATATCAGTGGATATGTCGGCTTATCAGAATAACACGTCGAGTTTGGCTCAAGGACCAGGTTATCCCGTGGCGGTTCCTCCTCATTCCGTTCTACAGCAGCAAACAAATTACCATCAACAGCCTCTCCTTTAAAAACAAACCAGCTCGTATTTCTGAATTAATGAATAAAGGTTGCCTGACCTAATGGTTTTTATTAATACCTGTCAATGAATATCAAAATACATTTTCCTTTTAAATAACCCAACTTACTGTGTTGGGGTTATGCAGAGTAAAAAAATATGCATCAGATCTGATTGTTAAGCACTTGCATAAAGGTAGTTTGTACTAGATTAGCTGATGGTTTAAAATAATTTCAGATTACTTTGAGCCCCTATTTCAGTGGTTTCAGGAAATGCCACTTGTGAATCTTAAATTCAAAGGTTGTCCAAAAATAGTTTAAGTGTGTTTCTGAAAACTTGAATGCTTAATCATTGTTCTGCATTGCTCTCATGATGCGTTCCCTCCTCTGGTATCTGACTGTAAAACGTTTCTTACCATAATCTTTCTATCCAAGTGGCTTTAGAGAATCTCTGCTGACTTAGACGCCGCCTCCCCTCTGGGCTGCTGTAGCGAGCTTTGCAGTATGATGTGCACTGCGTAACTGGAACAACTGCACGAGTTCAGCAGATGAGAGCTGGAAGAGAAAATGATTTGATATTGTGACAGTGAGGGCCATATACCTACAGAAATATGAAAAATGAGATTTTTACAGTGCTGCCTGTTAGATTTTTTTGGGAAGCTACAGAGACCTCCTGATGTGTTTCTCTTGGGGTCTCGCTAGAATTCGCTTGTGTCTTTGGGCAGCGGTGGTACTGGAAGCACAAGTCTCCTTTGCCAGAGCAGGCGAGGGATGCTCACTCCCAGCTGACTGTGTGGGCACTCTGGATACAAGGTGCTGAGCCAGAAACTTGTACAGAATCTCTTTTTCCTTTTTGGATGTGTTTAGAAGTGAAGGAGTATTGTAGTTCCTTGCAGTAAAGGAGGAATGTTTGACGCTCAAGACTGTGAGAATCTACCTTGTTCCCTTTCCAGTGGGGAGCAGAGTGGAACAGGAATCGCCTTTATGGGACCAGGGGGTTCTCGCCTCTCTTGGATTTCCTTTCTCTGCCACCATTTCCATGGCTAAATAAACACTGATGACAGGCAGAGAAACTCTTAAACCGTTTGGAAAAGGTGCATTGCTCTGTCTGTACAAGGGGAATACACGTGCTTTGTGAGTGGGGCTGTGCTCCTCGTTCAATGCAAGGAGCGTATTCTTTAGAGAAGGGATTGCCTGGGAGCTGTGGAAGCGTAGCGTTCGGTGGCTAAGAAAAGACATCTAAGAATTTCTTCCCTAATGCACTTTTTTTAATGGGTAGGGTTTGTACAAGAGGAGCAGATGAGCTGAATTATCTTTCAGGAATGTGGGATTTCTGGTTTTTTATTGTTTCAACCTCTGAAAAAAAAAGTTGCTTTGTTCTCCTCCTATTTACCTCCTCCCCTTAGCATAGGCATATTTATACAGATTTTAACAATTTTATGATGAGTAAGAATCTTTAGATTGTGAAAATAACGGAAGGAACTCACGGCTAAAAGCATCTTGATTGAATGCACAGGACTCCCAAGTGTCTAAATTCTATTTGTATAAATTTTCTACCAGATGAGAACTCGCAGATTGGAGACTGTTGTTGAGTAACAAAAACTACCCCTCACTCAGCACCGCCCCCATTTCTTTTACAGTTTATTTAATTATTTAGGATCATGACCTTATTCATCTGCAGCCTCACGCTTATGCAAGAAGGTGTTCAGTACCTGCTCTTTAAATGAGATTTTTATTTAAATCTGTGTAATTGGAAGGAAGCTTTTGTCTTTTCTTTTGACACGACTTTAATTTGTCTTTCTCCTTCCTCTTGAAGTCGTTTAGTATAAATAACACGTTGCAATACTGAAGTATTTTGATAACTTGTTCCTTGCGTTCTTTAAGAAGAATAATTAATTTCAGTGCTGCTGTTCCAAATTCTTGTTGTTTGGAGATTTTTTTTCTTTTTTTTTTTGGTAAAAGTTTACTTTGTTCCAAGTTGGTATGTAGTTAAACTACACTTTAATTTATGTAGATTCTCCGTGTTTGGTAGTAATTTGAAATTAAGGTAGGTATTTTTATTGGATTCAAAACTTTGGTCCAGCAGAATAATATTGAAAATCTTAAATTGAGGTGGCTAGACAGATATGATTTGATTATGTTCAGTTAATTATTAACTATCAATAATGTATATACTCATTTGTCTGAGATTTTCTACGCAGCTACATGTATGCATACTGTTAAAGCCTGAAATTTTATAAAAGCAGGATTTGTCATTCTCTCATCTCTTATATTCCTAATTCTGTGATATGCAACTTGTAGATAGTGTAAAATAATTTAATTATTATTAAAATAGTGTATTTAGAGGGTTTTGGTGTTAATAGGATCTGGTTTTTCTCTTCATACTTCTACACATTATCATATTTATTTTTAAGGCCTGATTGTAACTGAACATGCTGCCAAAGGATTTCTCTAACTTCAGATTTCTACATTAGGTTTCTACCTGCTGTTTTATATCAGGAATCAACGGTAGAGAACTTCAGCTTTTTCATAGAAACTCCGAATGATTAACATAGAAATTTGTGCAACTTTATAATGAGAATTTTGTTGTAATATATTTGTTTCACGGGTGTTGAAAATGTCAATACTTAGATAAATTTGCTTCTCGTATGAGTTGGCAACCTATTGCGTCGGTAAGTTATAGTCGCCTGGAAGCAACAACTGAATTTGTCTGTAACCTCACCACGCAGAGATGTGTTTTGAGGAACTGTAGTCTTTCATACAGCCTTGATGTGATAAATGCATAATCTCTTTAATTTGGTACAGAAATTACAATGTTTTTTAAAAAAACCCCAAAAATCAAATTGTTTCCATAACAAGTACACCTTAAAAATGATGTTCTGTGTTCGTTTCACTTTAGGTTTTGTTCGTAGATGTTCACGGGCTTGTAGAACAGTGTTGTTCTTTGGAAAGCTGTCCCTCAGAAAGGAGAGCTGAGCGGGACGTGGCTGGAGCTGCAATCTCTTACAGGAATTATTTTCTGATAGGAAGATTGATTTTCTTTTTTTCTTACTTTGTATCTATGCATATTTTCTAAGAAATAACAGGCACTACTCTTGCTTACATTGAACACTGTGATGGGTCTGTTGGATGAATGAATTACTTTTCAGAATTTATGGCTCTTACCAGTTAAATTTTACATGAAGCTGATTCAAACTGTTTTGAATTGGTGAAAATGAAAAATGAAGGAAAGGAAATAGAGCTGGGACAGGTGTTGAGCACGTCTGGGCATCCGCAGCTCCGCTGCCTGCGCCGGCACTGTCACATCTTCTGGTGGGCAGAGCAGGGTTCTGCTTCTGTTTGTCTGGGGTTTCAGGGGAATACGGACTGGTCAACAGATGCATCACAGTTCTTAACAGAAAATTATCTGATGGAGTTTGCAGTATTAAGAAGAGGGGATCTGTTTTATTGGAATATCCACTTGGCCTCCTGTCTGCAATATGCGTGCATTGCCTCGTGTGAATAAAACAGAGTTTGTTTAAGGAGCAGGGGTGGAGAGTCTTCTGTTCACAGTGTGGGTAGCACACGCTGTCAGCAAAGCCAGAGCTCTGGAAGAGACCGTGAGCTGATAGCTTGGCTGCACCTCACCTCTGATGAGCTCTTCTAATTGGGATCCAGCCCATGTTTCCCTTGTTGTCTGTAAGGCTTAGCGAGAGAACACTGCTGCGTGTCGGATATTTACTGTTGGGGAATTTACTCTTACTTAGAGTGATAATAGACTTTGCCACTGAGAAGGTGTTTATACAGAAAACAAATATACTGCTCTTTAAATTTGATTGCATTGCACTTCTAAAGTAAGAGACGTGATTGCTTGCAGCTTATTAGAGGTTTTCTCTAAACAAATTCTCCAGAGATTTCTAGCTCATCCAAAACAAGAAGAAATCCTTGTGCTTTAAAGATGCCTTCTGCTAAGGCTGTGAATGGACATCAAAAAATGTTTGCATTTCGTCGTTTATTTACAGCCCTTCTGAGTTACTGACCCAGGGGGGTTGATTTCAGGTCACTTCAGGCTGCAAATCTAGATCTACAAAACCAAAGCATTTACTGAATTACTGACACCTTCTTGTTTGTTGTTCATTTCAAATCTCAACCTAAGCACTACAGAAACGCACAATCCCAGCATGGCCTGGATTGGAAAAGCCCTTTAAGCTCATGGAGTCCAACCGTGAACCCAACACTGACAAGTGCCCTATGCCTAACCCATGTCCCTCAGCACTGTGTCTACACGACTCTTCAATCCCTCCAGGGATGGGGACTCCACCACTGCCCTGGGCAACCCCTTCCAATGCCTCAGAACCCTTTCAGCAAAGAAATTCTTCCTTACATCCCATCTCAACTGCCCTGGCCACAACTGGAGCCCATTTCCTCTTGTCCTGTCCCTTGCTCCTTGGTTGAACAGACCCACCCCCACCTCACTCCACCCTCCTTTTGGGGAGTCATAGCCACACAGTCACACTAAGATTAATGCTTAGAGAAAAGTACCCTTCCTCGTACCAATTTAATGATTAAACAATTTAAAAAATAATGCAATTTAGACTTCAGCATTCATGACCCACATTCGACTTTGACAAAGAAACCAGGCTGAGTTCAGGCAAGGAATTAAAAAAAAAAATCTGCAGTTTGTGTCTGTGGCAAGAGCGAAAGAAATGATGTTCTGTTGTACTTGGACCTTCATCAGAGGGCTCTGTCTGTGTGTGTGTGTGTGTGTGTGTTCAGAGCTTGCTGGTGTAGAAGAGCTCAGTTCACAGATGCACACCTTTATTTTTTTACACATTTCCGTGGGTGTAATGTGCTTGTAGTTAAAGCACGGCAGCAGGAAGCAGGAAATCCAGGTCTTACTTCCAATTCTTCCCTAGCTTTCCTCTTTAACTTCAAACAAATCACAGAATGTTGGGGATTGGAAGGGACCTCGAAAGATCATCCAGTCCAATCCCCCTGCCAGAGCAGGAACCTAAATGAGATCACACAGGAAGGCGTCCAGGCGGGTCTTGAATGTCTCCAGAGAAGGACTCCACAACCTCTCTGGGCAGCTTATTCCATCGCCCTCACCCTCACTTCACCTCCTCATTTATCTTTTCTCCTCTCTACCATGGAATTTTTTTCCCTCTCTGCCACAGAAATCCCAGCACTCTCTGTCACTGGTAGTTGGTGCCAGTTGATGCCCTTTGATGCTTGGACTCGTTGGGTGGCACCGTGAGCTACGTGGTCGTGGCAGCTGTGGCTCGGTGTCAGCGGGAGGAGGTTAAACCGAGCTCAGAGGCTGGTACTGGCCCGTAGTACCCGTGTCACATCTCTGGTCCCACATCCACGGTCCCGCGTGGGATG
>NW_010302447.1:0-2139 GCF_000700745.2 Antrostomus carolinensis | reverse complement strand
TTATTATTATTAAAAGGAAGATGAGAAAAAGAGAGAGAAATTAAATCCAAGGGAAAAAAACCACAAAAGTGATGCACAATGCAATTGCTGAACACCCGTCGACTGATAGCCAGCCAGTCCCTGAGCAGCAATTGGCCCTTCCTAGCCAACTCCCTCCAGTTTATATACTGAGTATGATGTCGTATGGTATGGACTATCACTTTGGCTAGTTCAGGTCAGCTGTCCTGGCCATACTCCCTCCCCACTTCTTGTGCACCTGCTCATTTGCAGAGCATGGGAGACTGAAAAATCCGTGACTTAAGATAAGCACTACTTGGCAACAACTAAAACACCAGTGCGTATCAACATTGTTCTCATACTAAATCCAAAATACAGCGCTGTGCCAGGTACTAGAAGGAAAAATAACTCTGTCCCAGCCAAAACTGAGATAGTATCATGGAGATGAAAAGGTAGAAAGCCAAAGGTACGCCCTTTCTGAATTGTCTTTATGTTGTTATGCTGCACGTGTTTAGTTGGAATGTCAGTAAGTAACAGATGCAATCCCTACAGAAACCAAAAGTTTATGTGAGTGTGAAGGGAAGAGCTCTGCGGAAGATAGTGAAAAATGGCTTATACTTAGTTTTTCTTAATAGAACACTATTATATATGCTTTCTAGACCTACAGTTCTGTGGATTCTGTAAAATAGCACAGAGAGAGTGTAAACCAGGTGATTTTTTATTTTTAATGTGGGAAATTTCTGATTAGTTGACTTAAGTGACTACAAAAGGATGGTGGCACTGTTGATATAAATTAAATATTTGTGTCATGCACAACAGAAACATAAGCAAGAGGAAAGCCTTGGAAGCTCAGCTAGGAATACAAATTGCACCCTTTGACCCACTCCCCACCTAATTGAAGGGGATTTTCTGGTAACAGGTTCTAATTTAATTCCGCAGTGGTGTGGCAGAAGACTGCTGCTGCTGGAACTGTTTCTGCAGTCCTTCTGCAGAAGTTTTGAAAGCAATAAATGAAGCTTTCTCAAAGTATCCTGTATGTGTCTTTGGTCATTCCAAGTATCTTTTTAAATGTAGAACATCAGTAGGTCCCGTTTCATTAGCTTTAAAATTCTGGTCATAAATTATCCCCCAAATCCCTCACACATCAAGTCAGGCAAGACAAGAGCATGGACATACTACTGAGGGAAAGGATAACAGGTCTTCCAGGAAACTCTTCAGGCATTGTGGTATACTGCCTGAAATTTTTATACCTTGTCACAGTATCGTCTGAAATGTGCTCAAATAGCAGTGATAGCTAGAAGCAGGAATATAGTCAGTGGCTACTGTGCTTCTGGCAAGTGTATCTTCCAGCTCTATTTGGACACATGTCTACACATACAAAACTGCTATATAAAATAGATGTCTCTGGAGGCCCAAGTTTCAGAGACTATAGTTTGTAATCTGGTAAGGGTTGCCATTCGTTATGTTTGTATTACAGCTTCTGCCAAGTACTTATGACAGAATTATGGAAGTATGAAGTGCTTAAACAGAGACTTTGAGAAAGAATTCCTCAGAGGAAACAATATTTCCTTACTGTGGTTAGGTGACTGGATGACTATAGACCACTATTTCATTTGCACTGCGTAGCCTAAGTGCTGGTTCATGTGGGTGGTTCATTGGTTTGTTTTGCTAGGGATGCAATATTTCCTTTTCAGGCACTGGTACTCCTGATAGATAAATTAAAGGTTGATGTGTGATGGCTCTTCCTCATTTACTGTGACGTGAACACTGTGTGTCCTTTATAGGAATGAATGTCACAGATGAGGGCCACCATTTTGAAGTACTGCCCAGTGAAAAATTGAAGATTGCCAAAGAAACCACCTGTCTGGTTCTCTGGGAAAATGCAGCTAACAGAGCAGAAAAGTCTTTTAAGTGTCAAATACAACCAGCGTACCTTTTTTGTGGGTATGTACATAGAACTGACATTGGTGAATTTATATATGAGAAAAGTTAATTCTGAGAAATTCAGCTCCCTAATGTGATGGCTTAACCATGGGTAGACCACGTGATCCTGCACTCACTTCCCCCACCCGGTGAGGTGGGAAAGGAATCACAACAGAGGGACACAGATTAAGATGAGGACAGGGATGGCTCACTCACCAG
>NW_010302446.1:10085-19780 GCF_000700745.2 Antrostomus carolinensis | reverse complement strand
GGGTGGGGATACCAGTGCCCATGAGGGTGCCAGCGAGCTGGGGAGGATGCTGGGCAATTTGAGAGGGGTCATAGCAGACATGGAGATGGGGGGCACAGGCCCCGCAGTGGTGGGCTGGAGATAAGGGGGTTTGGGTTTTGAGTTGGCTTTTTTTTAGGTGCCACAGAATTGGAAATAAGGTGGGGGATGATTGGTTTTCTGGGAGCTCATGTGAAGGGAGGGGATGGGCTCCTCAGTTCAAGAGGGACAGGGATCTGGAGAGAGTCCAGCAGAGGCCACAGGGATAATGAGGGGCCTGGAGCATCTGCTGTGTGAGGAAAGGCTGAGAGAGCTGGGACTCTTCAGGCCTGGAGAAGAGAAGACTGAGAGGGGATCTTATCAATGTCTAAATATCTAAACTGTGAGGGCCAAATGGATGGGGCTGGGCTTTTTTCATTATTACCCAGTGACAGGGCAAGGGGCAATGGGCACAAACTGGGACACCAGAAGTTCCAGATAAACTTAAGGAAAATCTTCTTTACTGTGAGGGTGCCGGAGCCCTGGGACAGGCTGCCCAGAGAGGGTGTGGAGTCTCTGTCTCTGGAGATGTTCAAAACCCACCTGGATGCTTTCCTGTGCAACCTGCTGTAGGGAACCTGCTTTGGCAGGCGGGTTGGACTAGGTGATCTCCTTCCAACCCCACCAGTCTGGGATTCGGTGATGGGACAGGCTTGTCCCTGTTCCTGCAGACCACACAGCCTCCCTCCCCGCTGCTGGGCTCACTGCCAAGGCTGCCTCTCTCTGCAGTGTCTGAGATGGCACCACAGGGTGTCTGTCACCTTGAGGAGCCTGGAAGGAGAAAAGGTCCTCTCTGGGGTTTGTTTGGGGTGAGAGGTGGTGACAGATTTGGGTCTCAGACATCGGCAGAGGCCAAGGAGTTGTGCAGCACTGTGCCTGTGCCCCGGGCTGGCAGTTGGAGAAGAAAACAGCCTTCCCTCCACCACCACACCCTGCCCGCTCTGCCCTGGCCTCTGCTGATAAAGGCAGCGGCTGCGGCTCCCTGAGCTCTGCTCATCACGGGGACAACAGGATGGCAGGACATGGGCTGGCGTGAGCCATTCTACACGCCCATATGTAATTTGAGGGGAGACCTCATTAATGTTTATAAATATGTAAAGGGCGAATGTCAGGAGGATGGAGCCAGGCTCTTCTCAGTGATGCCCAATGGTAGGACAAGGGGCAATGGGTGTGAGCTGGAACACAGGAGGTTCTGCTTCAACTTGAGAAGAAACTTCTTTCCAGTGAGGGTGCCAGAGCCCTGGGACAGGCTGCCCAGGGAGGGGGTGGAGTCTCCTTCTCTGGAGACATTCAAGACCCACCTGGACGCCTTCCTGTGTGATCTCATTGAGGTTCCTGCTCTGGCAGGGGGGTTGGACTGGATGATCTTTTGAGGTCCCTTCCAATCCCTGACATCCTGTGATTCTGTGTAATTTCCTCCATGCAATAGTTGTTGCTTCCCTGTAGAGGTCAGGAATGCAGCACAGAATGGGTTACATTCATTTTACTCTTCTCCTGAAGTCTGTGGCCAACCCAGCGTGCTGGATAGACCATGGCTGCCAGCTCCGGCCTGGCCTTACCCCTCCAGTCACACTCTGGCATCAGGAAGGTGGAACCATGGCCATGTAAAAACAGTGTGCAGGGAAGAGAAAGAATTGTATTTTCTTTGCAAAAACACACAAGGATTTGAGCATGTGGGATAAGAAGTTGCCAAGGCACCAATGCGTGCCCAGTTCTGAGTAGCTCAGTCCTCTTTTAGCTACTCTGGTGGGTCCAAGAAACTCAGAGCTGGTCTAGTCCTTGCTCCTGCCATCTGGAGAAGCTGGAGGGCAATAAGGCAGCCAAGTACGGGGACAATGCTCAGCTATGGGAGCGGTGGAGCTCATGGCCCACCAGCAGACCCAAAGCTCAGCGAGGTTGCAGTGGAACCAGCCCCACTCCCCTCCTGGATGTTAGGCTGGGGTCACCACATGGTACCTCAGGGTTGGTGAGGCTGTAAGGGGGCCTTACGCGGTACTTAAAGACTTTGACACAGTTCTCCCCTGCATCTGCCACAAAGAGATGCCCAAAGGAGGAGCAAGCAATGCCAGCAGGCCTCCGCAGCCCTGCGGACACCAAGCAGATGGGAGCCCCACGCTCTGGGAACAAGTGGACCGTGTGATGCTGCTCATCTGCCACCAGGACACTGCCATCCACATCAACGCAGACCCCAGCTGGGTTGCCAAACCGGTGTCCGTATTTGCTGCTGAGGGAGCAGAGGAGCTTACGGCTGCTTGTGAAGACCTTGACGTCTCCACACTCCTCACTTACTACAAAGCCTCCGTTGGGTGCTGGGCTGACGTAACGAGGTCCCTGCAGGTTGGGAACTGAGTGGATATTGAGCGTCTTGAAGGCATGGTCCAGAGCAAAGCTGTGGACTTGGCCTTGTGCATAGTCTGCTACCAAGATCTTGCCCATGGAGTCAACTCCAATACCCCTGGGGGAACCAACCTTTCTGATCTTTATCCATTCGCCCTTGGAGAGGCTGGTGTGAGGGTGGAAGACCCAGACGGCTTCATTCATCATGTCGGCTACAGCCACCATTCCTGTCCGAGTCACAGTCACATCTTCTGGCAAGAAAGTGCCACTTTCCTTCCCCATGTGCTGGCAGGACAGGGACTGCAGCACTCGACCTGTGCTGCTGAGGACGTGGACCCAGGGAGCACTCTCAGCTGTCACGTAGATGGAGCCATCCAGGGAGCAATGGATTCCACTTACTCCCCCATAGCGGCTCCTGGTGGGGTTGGGGATCCGCCGGACCAGGTCATCCTGGCAATAATGGAGGAGGTTCTTAATGTTGTCCAGGTCTCCACACAGGCTTTTGGCCTTATCCGCCAGCTGGTGGACTTGGTGCTGTGTCACCATGCCCATGCCACGCTGCCTGCTTAGCAGTGGGCTGGCTGTCTGGAGCGTGGCGATTGACTTCAGCTGGAGAGTGTAGATGGTTTTCAGAAGCTTTTCCTTTTGCTGGCTGGTCTCCAGAGTGTAGTCCATGACGAAGCTCTTGTCCCTGTTTGGGGGAAGCAGTAGGACCATTAATGTCCCTGCCTGCTGCCATCTCTGGGGACATACTTGGAGCTCAGATGCTTGCTGGCTACCCAGGGTCAAAGTGTTGGCACTAGTCTGGATTCACTCCGATGTGACAGAGACCAGATCACAGCTCTGGCAGCTAATTACGTGCTCAGAATATAAAGACAAATGGGGATCATGGCACAAAAATGAAAGAGTTGGCAAGCTGGATTGGCAACTGGAGGAACCATCCAGAAAGGTCCATCAGCTGCAATGATAGCTTGGCTGGTGCCAGACCTGGCCTTGAGGATTTGTGTGTGAAGGAGAACCCTGTGTGTGGGCACATTGCATGGGGTCTTTGCCTCTCTGGTTCCTGACATTAGTGGCTTCTCACCTATAACATTTCTTAACCCTATTTTCTCTAAGCCTCATCTCTCCAAACCGTGCTAATACTTGAGACACCAAGGATGACTATTCCTCCACTCCTACTTGGGTCAGGTGTCACACATGGCCAGTGCATGTCTTTGCTAAAGGCATCCCTCTCCCCATCCAAATAAACTAGATTATTCCAGAAACAGCCAACAACTTGTCAGGAAGAAGACGGTAGGTACTGCTTTGAAGAACACATTCAACCTACACAAACAATTTTTTCAGCCTTGAGAGCCACCACGAGAACCACCATTTCACAATTTCTCTTTTGCCCACTTTCCCTCTGTTTTAAAACCATAAGGAATGAGTCCCCCAAAAGACAGATGACGGCCCGGCTCTGCTGTGTGCTCTCCATGGCTCATAGCACACAGCCAGGAGTTGGTAAGAGAAATATTAAGAGAAATGTGGCCTCATTAAAGTTCCTGGAGAGCCAGAAGTTAACTTGACTTTAAATGTGATTATAATTATTATTATAATGGACACACTTGGCTGTCGTGAGTTGTTTGCAAGCCACCACTCCACCTTGATGGCTCTGTGTCCCATGGTTGCCTGCTATCATGTGCCCTATGCCACCTGCAAAAGCAATGCTTCCCCAAACCACACGTGTCTAAAAATCACCCCTTGAATACTTGCAGAGCTATCAAACACAAATACATGTGGGAGGAGATGAGTGTGAACGTGGAGGGAATGCAATTTCAGCTGGTTTTGGGGCTACCTGCTTGGTGGAAGCAAACCCTCTGCCACCCCCCTGTAACTGCTCGTTGGGATCCCCCTTCCCAGCTGGACAAGGTTCAAAATCCAAGAACCTGGACTTTACAGACAGGGAAACTGAGTCACCAACCAGGGAGCTGATGTGCCAGCCACCACACACCCAGCACCAGCAGTGTCCACCTCACTTCCCAGGTGCTGAGCACCCAAAGCTGCCATCAGACCCTTGCTGGTGGGTCCTGAGCCAAGCCTGAGCTGCTCGTTCACAGGTCTCAGCCCAGAAGGAGGGTCCTGATGCTGTCCCCAGCACAGCTCGGGCCAGCGACCGCATGAGTGACCACAAGCCCAGCTCAACAGATCTTGTACCTCTGTCCTGATGTCCTGGGGGCTGCCTGTCCTTCCCGGGCAGCGCTGCCCTCCCACCAGCTCCGTCCTGCTTCCTCGCCAGGCTGCGGGCAGCGGGGCTGAGGGATATTGTGTTGTTAGTGACGGGCAATTGCCCTTGAGTCTGAGTAAACACAAAAGCTCTTGTGCTGACAACCAGAAGCAGCGAGACAGGGGCTGATACGCAGGTTTTATTCCCTGCTGGTCTCATGCCCAGAGAGAAGGTGCCTTTCCCCCAGGATTGAGCTATGACCCATCTACCTGCTCCTGCCAGAGAGAGGAGAAGCCCCAGGGTGCCCAGCTGCAGGGACAATTTGGGGCTTTTATGTAGAGACAAAGGTGCTGATAAGCTGCGCCTGACCCTTAGTGAGAGATGTAGCTGCTGGGGTGGGACAGGGACACTCTCAAGCCTTGAATCAGGGCTCCAGCCTTGTCTCACTGCTTCTTCACTGCTTCCCTGTGTGCTCCCAGCCTGGGCAGGGTGTGGTTCTGTGCCTCAGTCTCCCTGCTTGCAAAAAAGAGACTGGTGATTTTTGCCATGTCAGGCTTCGAGGTCCAGTGCTGGAAGAGGCAGATCCCACCAGGATTCCTGGGCACAGCTCTGCTCTCCATCTCCACCCCACTCAACCCTGGCTCCCTGAGCTGGGCAAGACCATGTTTGCAGTTGACAGTGACAGTTATTGGTTCAGCTCAAGCAAAGAGGGTCAGGAGTAAAAGCAGAGTCAGCTGGGACCAGCCTGGAAGGTTCTGGCCCGAACCTGCCCTCCCTCCCTGCAGCCCTTGCTGGCAGTGCTCCGTCCACCCTTCCCCACAGTGAGCTCCAAGCATCCGCCTTAAACCTGGCCAAGGCCTGAAGACGTTTATGTCTGTTCATTACTCAGATGGGCCAAAGGTAAATGAAGTTTGGGTCAGGCTCTCCCCATCTTTCGGGATGCTTAGAGGAGCCATGTGTGCCTGGACCTTCTAATGAAGGACATGGTTTGGGGTCCGGCTGGCTGCAGGAGCTGTGGGGTAGGGATCTGCCTCCCAAGCCCTGGGGCTGGGTGCTCCTCTCTCACTGGCCCCTCTGGTCCCATATCAGTGTATCCCTGGAGCTCACAGCGTCTGGGAGGCTCCTTCAGACCTCTTACCAGCCAAAATTACAAAAATAACTTGACATGACAAGTGCCAGGGCCGCTCCATCCGAGCCCCAGCAGGTTGGTAGGCAGCTTCAAAAACCATCTCCCAGGGCAACAGGGTCTGACCTTTTGTTTCGCTGTTGTGTGCTCTATCACCAGAATAAACAAACACAGCCTGGCCCTGGGGCTCCTGTTCACCTTTCCAGGACCGTGGCTCTGTCACAACCTGTTTGAAAGCCACACCCGGAACCCCAGGAGATGCCTGTGTCATGGCAGGGCCCTGGCACAGCCCGTGCCCACGCCAACTTGAGAGCTGCAGGGTTCAAGGATGGGGACATGGTCTGGCTGCTGGCACTGGAGATGGATCAGGGGGAAGAGAGTTTGGGTCCAGTTCAGGCTTTCCTGGAGCATGTTACTTGCAGACGTTAGTGGTGAACTCATCCTGGGACTTTTCCTCCCCTGGCCCAGGGACAGCAGCTGTTGCTTGAGTGTCCACAAGGAACACACAAGCCCTGGGTCCCTGCCAGTCCCGTGCTCAGGGAGACGGGCACAGCGTCCGCTTGGCACTGCGCATGCATCCAGAGAGCCAGAGGGAGATCCCACTGGATGAGCTGATGTCATTGCTACCTGGTCACAGACTTGTGGGAAAAAACTAAACCCATCCTTGGAGAATATTTCCCCGTCCACGTCTGTGGCTGGGGAGAGGGGCAGGGGGACATGCATGGCCACGGCATCCGTGTTGTGATGCAACAAAACCCTCCTGTAGCTCATGTCCATGCTGGAGCACTCCAGCCCTGAGGGTCCCAGCGGTCCCCAGCCGGCTCTGAACACCATCAGCACAGGGAGATTTTGTGTGAGGGCTGGGATTGTTCGTGGAGAGCAGGAGTGAGTGGTTGTGGGGATGAAGTGGGGCAGCGGGCGAGTGTCCGGCTGGTGGGGGCTGGACGTGGTTTTGTCACTTCTTTGTGCAGACACCAGGCGGCTCCGGCTGTCCAGGGGATTGTCACTAATTAGAAAAAAAGATGCAATTTACCGCATGTGTCGGTGTGTCTGTGTGTGTGTCTGTGTGTCTGTGTGTGTGTCGCTGTGTCTGTGCGTCTGTGTGTGTGTCGGTGTGTCTGTGTGTGTGTCTGTGTGTCTGTGTGTGTGTCGGTGTGTCTGTGTGTGTGTCTGTGTGTCTGTGTGTGTGTCGGTGTGTCTGTGTGTGTGTCTGTGTGTCGGTGTGTGTGTGTCTGTTTGTGTGTCTGTGTGTCTGTGTGTGTGTCTGTGTGTCTGTGTGTGTGTCGGTGTGTCTGTGTGTCTGTGTGTGCAACAGAAAGTGGTGTCCCAGGACTGCGTGAAAGCTTTGGGTGGGAAGACAGAACATCCACTGCACAGCCACATACAGAAAACATAGAATCATAGAATCCCAGACTGGTTTGGGTTGGAAGGGACCTTAAAGCTCACCCAGTTCCACCCCCCCTGCCAGCAGCAGGGACACCTTCCACTAGACCAGGTTGCTCAAAGCCTCATCCAGCCTGGCCTTCAACACTTCCAGGGAGGTGCAGCCACAGCTTCTCTGGCCAACCTGTTCCAGTGTCTGACCCCCCTCACAGTGAAGAACTTCTTCCTCATATCTCATCTAAACCTCCCCTCTTTCAGCTTAAACCCATTTCCCCTTGTTTTGTCATTAACTGCCCTTATGAAAAGTCCTTCCCCAGCTTTCTTGTAGCCCCTTCAGGTACTGGGAGGCCACTAGAAGGTCTCCCCAGAGCCTTCTCTTCTCCAGGCTGAACAGCCCCAACTCTCTCAGCCTGTCCTCACAGCAGAGCTGCTCCAGCCCTCACATCATCCTCGTGGCCTCCTCTGGACTTGTTCTAACTGCTCCAGGTCTCTCTTGTGATGGGGGCTCCAGAACTGGACACAGTACTCCAGGTGGGGCCTTACAAGAGATGAGTAGAGGGGTGATGATGGGAGTTTTGACTTTGCAGCCAAAACCTGGGTTTAAGTCACTGCCTGGGCTGGGGGAGGAAGGGCTGCCCAGGCACCCTACCAGGCAATGTACCAGACACTGTTTCTAGCCACACAGGCTCTCCCAGGTCTTCAGTCAGCTTCTGCCTTGCAGGAGTGTTTCCTCCTTCCATCCCAACCCTTTGACCCTCAACATCTTCCCCCGCACCCCAAAGGTGCAGCGGTGGGGAGCACCCAGCCCTGGTGCCTCAGCAATACTCAGCATTTCCTGCATCACCCTGGTCCCAGCAAATGTGGGTCCCTTTACATGTACCCCCCAACCAGGGGGGTGGGCAGGCAAGGCAGGAGCTGACCAAGCACCATCCTCAGCTGGGATCTCACCCCACCATAGCCCACGGTGCCCAAGGGAAACCCTCTCCCTGTTCAGCTTGGCAGCCTTTGAGGAGCATCAGCCCTGCTGAGAGTCAGAGCTCTGTTCTCACCCGCTCCAGCTCTTTTAAGTGTTTAAACCCTCAGTGCTTCCCTCCGCGGCCTTTGATCCAACTCCAAAGCCAGAACAGTTCTGCCCTGGGCAAGTGCCCAGGGAAACAATCCGTTCAGAGGCATCCAGGAGCAGGGAAAGGAAACCTCCAATTGGAATAACAGATGGGCAGGGGGAAAACACAGCAGGGAAAATTTGTAGCTTTTTCTACTCTTTTTCCTCACTTAAAGCAGGGATAGCTGCTCCTTTGTGCTCACCCACGCTCGCTGTACACCATGGGATGGAGAACACAACTGCTACCGGAGCAGCTCCAGACCTGCAGTTCCCCAGGTCTGCCCTGTGGTTCAGTGTTCTTTGCTGCTGGGGGTCAAAGTGTTTGAGAAGGACTCGAAACACTGCACCAGTGTCCCAGCAGAGCCAGAGGACAGTCACCAAGACATGGTGAGATGGCTGGAGGCAATGATGCCACCACGGTAGTTGTGATGGTGAGAGCCGTGAGGAACAGTAGTGCTGCTGGTACAAGCAACTGGGAGCAGAGGATCCAGGATGAGCCCCAGGCAGTGTGTGGGGTGATGCTTTCTGGGCTGCCTGAGGTCTGCTCCTCTTCCTCCCCCAGAGAGGATCCCGGGAGGATGAGGAGGACTTGTGGTTCCTCCCCAAGAGCTGCAGACTGGGTGAGATAAGGCAGTGTTGCAGGCTGAGCTGTCCATCCATGAGGCTGTGTTGCCCTTGCAGATCCACCCCCTGACAGGTCTCAGCACATCTCTGCTGTTCCCTGGTGTGCCACCAGCCCTGGGGACATTTCTGCCTTGAAGGGACTCAGCATCTTCCCCTGCTTGCTCCTAGTGTGTGGATGCTTCCAAGCAAAGGGAGGAAAGAGACAAAGACAATGGAGTTCCTCCTGGCACTGCTGGTACCTTCTAGGACACTTTTCTTGGAGCTTCTGAAAACACCACCACTCCTTAAGGTCATGGGGACACTCTCCCTGGTGTGCAGCCATTTGGCAGAAAGAAAACCTTGCATGCTTTTCCCCAGGTGGGAAGTGCAGGGTGGGCTGGCACAGGCTCCCTGCATCAATGGGGACCTTTTGGGGGCAATTCCCAATTTGTCTTCATAGTTCCGGAGTCCTCCCAACCCAGTATCTCCACCTGCCATCAGCTCACAGTTGGAGAGCGTGTGCTGCACTCAGCCCTGCCACCGCTGCAGAGCTGGTTCATTACCCTCCTCGTGCCCAAGACAGAGCAATTCAGCTCCAGGTTGTCTTTGCAGCTTCACACATCTGCTCAGAAATCTCCTGGCCGACCTTGGCCCTTCTTTAGTCCATGTTTGGTAACTTTCCACTGCTCCGAGCTCTGGTCTGCCCACGTTGGGGGAAGAGAAAACTGGTTGTGCTGGGCAGGAACCACTTCTCATCCCCAGCTGGTTCCACCTGGTAGCCCACCGTTACGAGTGAGCGCCCAGCTCCCCAGCCCTGCCCCAGGTAGGTCGCAGGATGCCTCAGCACAGCCATCTGGGTGAGACACAGCAGGCAGGGCCCCTCG
>NW_010302446.1:8538-9951 GCF_000700745.2 Antrostomus carolinensis | reverse complement strand
AGGCCCCCTGCCAGCACGGGGCAGCACCCGCTTTCCCTGAACACGGGGTTGTGTCTGCCCCATCTCTTACCGGAGGGCAAACCCAAGGGCGTTGGGTTTGCAGCTCCATCCCTTGGACCTTGGTTTCCCCTGCCAGGCTGGGTGCAGTGGGAGGAGGTGACGCCTACTGCAGTTCCTGCTGTCCTCCATACAGCCCAGGGACCGTGCCTCTGCAGTGACTGTCCTGCTCCAGCGTGGGATCCATCTCCAAAATTTGCCACTGGCCCTTTGCCACCAAGCCAGGGAAATCAGGGGACACGGCATTTTTGTGGGTTCTGTGGGTTTCTCCCACCTCGTACTTGGGGCTGCCCTGCTCACAAGACACCGCCTGACTTGATGTCCTGCCACCCTTCCCCACAAACCATGGCCCCATCCCCGTGTCCCCGAGTGCCTGGGTTGCCCCTGCACTGTCTCCCCTTCCCGTTGACCCCAGCAGCTCATCAAGGCAGAGCTTGCAGATGTGCAAACATGGCTGGAAAACTGGTTGGGGATGCAGCAAACCCACCATGGGCGTCCTGTGCTCTCAGCTTCCTTGGGGCCACGTCCTTGTGCCATGGGATGGGGAGAGCAACAACTCCTCTTTTACCAGGAACCTTGAAATCTCCTTCCCGCTGCCTTGCCCAAGATAAGCCTTCCCTGAGGGTTTATTTATTAGGAAACTTCCCCCCCCCACCCCAATCCCTGAGCTCTCCTTCGCTCTTGAACCCGGAGGAGAAGGAATACTTGAGCAGGAGCAGCTGTACCCACCTGGGGTTAGAAACCCATAAAAGTTGTGCAGCTCCATTGACCAGGAGCTGTTGGGCTCAGAGCTGTGCCAGGGACCTGCTGTGAACCCACATTCCCCCAGCCCTGGGAGAAGGGGGGCTGCTGGCCTCGGCAGGGCAGGGGAGGGATTTGGCTGGGTCCTCCAGTGATTGGGACTGGTCTTGGCTTGGCAAGAAAGTGGGGAGGACATGCGAGTGGGGGGACTTTGGTCAACCATGACCAAGAAAGATCTCTATCGGGTGGACCTGCCGTAATAGCTCGATATCAGATGCCTTTAGGGTGACCAAATAGCCGTGTAATGGGCCGGGTGCTGGAGTGGGCTGAGGGCCCCGGGGGTGCAGATTGCAGCCTGGATAAACCACCCAGGTAGTTCAACTCCCATCCGTTATTTAAATGCAAAGGTAAAAGCTTTCATCTTTTCAACTGGAATGATGCCACCAGCTCTGGCCACCTCCTGAAAGTCCCATCCTGGTGGCCAGTGGGCAGGAGTCCCTGGGCAGTGGACTGCTCTCAAAGGCCATGGCAGGGCAGGGAGGGGAACCATCCCCTTTGTGAGGGGACAGGGTGCAAAGGCTGAGCAGCAGGGTGACACTGGGGACATGGGACTTG
>NW_010302446.1:4597-8467 GCF_000700745.2 Antrostomus carolinensis | reverse complement strand
TTTCCCCTTTGCCCAGACATAGTATCTCATCACGGGAGCTGGGCTGCCTCTTTCATAGAATCCCAGACTGGTTTGGGTTGGAAGGGACCTTAAAGCTCATCCAGTTCCAACCCCCCTGCCAGCAGCAGGGACACCTTCCACTAGACCAGGGTCCTTGAAGCCTCATCCAACCTGGCCTTTCCAAAGGAAAATGCTGTGTGTGCAGGGACGTCTGCGGGAGGAATCAGGACACTCATGGCTCCTGCGAGGCTGTTTCTGCTTTTGAGGACTGCCTTCAGACACAGCCCCTCTGCCCAGCATGGGACAAGCTGGTGGGATCCCAGTGCTGATCCAGCAGAAGCAAGTGGTCAAAACCCACCCATGTAAACACTGACCATGTGCAGCAAGTGCCAACATCTGGCCACATCAGGCTGGTGGATAACCCTGAGCCTCCAAAGCCTGGCAAATGCACGGCTCCATGGTGGAGAACCATGGTGTGGGGCCACTGTAGGACCTGGCCAGAGCAGCCAGGGCTCCCCAGAGAGGAGAACAAAGCAGACAGCCCCAGCTCCCCCACTCGCAGGTTTTCTCTTTAATGGTTTGGTTTTTGTTTTGTACATTCGTAAAAGTGTGAACAATAAATACTGTGTGATCAGCCTCCACCTCCCACTTGCCCCCAGCTTTCTGCAGGGGCGAGGGAGACCATGAGCAACGTGGTGAGGGCTGATGGTGTCATCTCTGATCATGGGAGAGGTGCCCAGCTCATAGCGTGGGCACCACGGAGCCGGGCAGCATCCCAGCTCAGGGTGGCAGGATGGAGTCAGGACAGGGAGAGGTGACTTGTGTGCAGGCAATATCTCAGCTAAAGAGGGGTGAAAGGCAGCACTGCCTGGTGGTCTGGGCACAGATCTCCTGCTCAAGCCCAGGGCTGCTGGTCACGGAGCTCAGCTACTCCTCTGGTGTCTTGGACCTCCAAGGTGGCCAAGTTCAGATGGGGATCTGCTAAGAGAAACAAAACCATGCTTGGGGCTGGGAGGAGACGGGGCTCCCAGGTGGGTGGAAGGACCCACACGTCCTGTTCCTCAGATGAGGTAAAAGCTGGGTGGGCAGGGAAGGATGTCACAGGAAAATGGGGCTCCAGCTTCTTGACTGTGCCTGTGGGTGCCCTGCTGTGCTCTGGATGAGGGTCCCAGCGTGAAGGGTGCACAGAGAAGCTGGTGTGGGGGAGAGTAGGGAGCCCTGAGATATGGGAATGGGGAGGTGCTGGCGTGGGAGACAGCGTCTGCCAGGGCTGTGTGAGCGAGGGAGCGGGGAAGGGGTGGGTGACAGAGGGACACAGGGTGGCAGAAGAGGCTGGAGAGAGGCTGGAGAGAGGCTGTTGGGAGTGGGCAATGTGAGCAAGGTGCTTGGTATGGAGGGGGCTGCTGTGCTGATGGTGGCAGCACTGTTCAAACCCAGAAAGAAAGACCCAAGGCCACCTCCCTGGGATCGAGGATCCTGCACCCAGGCTCTGAGGTCTGTTCTGGTGGGGTCTCATGACCTTCCCTTGGGCCTTGTGGGGCCAGGGCCATGCTGGGAAGCAGTAGGACATGGCCCATCAGGAAGATCTGGAGCTGACTCAAAAGGGTCCATGGTGCTGAGCTGAGAATCTCTCCTTTTGAATGCTCCTCTCACCCCACACTTTTCTCCAAAGAGAAGAGACCAATGACTCCACAGGCCTGTGTGCCCTAAGCAAAGTCCTTGAGTGAGAAATAAACCCCTTTGATCAGGTGGAAGCTTTGTCCAAAGAGCAGTCAGTTGAGAAGTCAACTCTTCCTGTTGTCTAGGTCCATCAAAGTACTTGGGAGTCCCAGGTCCCACATGTGGGCTTGCCCTCTTCAGCCACTCACAGTTGAATTGTCCACTTTGTGCCCAGAGAAGAACCAGCACCTAAAGCTCCCTTGCTGTGCTCTGTAGGTCCCTTATTTGTGGCTTCGCTTGCTCTCCTCTTTGTCCCGCCCTCCTTCCCCCCATCCCGGCTCTTCTCATTGCAAAGAACAAGCCACCAAGTCAAGTCAGTGAAGGTCCTGGGAGTGTGGATGGCAGAAGGGTGCCTGGCTTTGCTGAGCTGAGGAGAGCACATTAAACCTCTCACAGTGGGAGGGAGTCCAGGAAATCCTGGCCCAAGCATGGGAACGTCCTGAGCCGGAGCAGATGATGCTCAGCAGGGTGGCAGGGGATAGGGAGGTGTGACTGCCCTGTGGTGGGTACCAGCTTGGCCAACAGAGGCAGGAGCCCCCAGTGAGCTTGGGGAGAAGTTGGCCTTTTGGCAAGGCCAGTGCTCATCCCATAAGCAGGAGGTACCTGCCTGGGTGGTTGAGTCTCTGGCGGTCTGGCTGAGGGGTGGCTGCTCAGCGTTGTTCTGACTTGGGACAGGTCAAGTTTGTCCCTTCACATTTGTTTTTAGGTTCTTTGCCCCTTGAGCAGTGGAGGTCGTGGTAGCATCATCTCACCCATTCTGCTGTCCCATGTGTCATCATTTGGGGGATTAGAACTAGTGGGCAGGAGCTCTTGGGAGCAGAACACTGGAGGATCAGGGCATTCATGAGGAACATGCATCATGTCTGCATGGGGAGAGGCCATGGGGGCAGAGCGTGGAAAGGTCCTTTCTGTGTAAAGACAAAAGGAGCCAGACACTGGAGGAGCGGTGGGCAAGAACAAGTCCCCACATCCCAGAAGTTCCCACACATGTCGAGTCCCCTTGGCAGGAGAGCTCAGGACCCAGGTGTGGAGTTGTGGCAAGGTGGCTCTCACGTTGTCTTGTCATTGTGGCTGTAAGGATGTTCTTGCCCCCACAGTATTTGTCCTCTGGGTCAGTCCACCTGGGCATTTGATTCCCTGCTGTGACCCTCAAGTCACCATGGGGTGAAGCTGCCCTGTCTTAGCTCTGTACAAGTTGACAGCCACAGTCTGATCGAGGACCACCATGGCTGGACTGAGGTTGGCCTTGCAGATAACCCGTCTGTGGTCCCTCTGCTGTCCACAGATCATGGGATCTGGGTTGCAAAAGTCCCTGAGTGTCTCTGATGAGAGGGCTGGATGAGCCTTCTGCTGAAATCTCGGTGCTTTTAGCTGTTTTCTTGCCTGCTAGTGGCTTCCCTTTCAAAGGGAGCTCCAGGACCAGGGAGCTGAGGCTGTGGAGCATGCAGAGCCCAGGAGCACTGTCCCCGATGGTGGGACTGTTTTTTTACACCTTGTGGGGTCAGCCAGGGGAGCTAGCTGGGACCTCATGTGACATGGCCCCAGCCAGGCAGTGGTTAATCTTTCATCCGTGGGGAAGAGGGAGTGTGGAGAGGTGGGACAGTAGGAAGGTGAAGCATGAGGTGGTCAGTGAGATCCAGGAGCTTTTGAGTAAGGTGGGCTTAGGGGTCAGCATGCAGAGGGCTGTGGACACACACTGTGTCTGTCTCGCTGGGAAGGCTGCAGGACAGGGAGCGCTGCATGGCCCGGCAGCCCAGGGGTCCATCCTCAGTGGTGACCGGGAGCTGAGGGCCCTGGGTGGTGCTGGACCTGCCATCGGAGCAGAGCAGGACGCTGGAGTCTGCCTCACACTTGGTGGTACGGCTGTAGTAGGGCTCCATGACGTGCCGGAGCTCCGGGGGCATGGTGAGCGGCAGGACCTCAGCCTTGATCACAGCGCCCAGGTGGGCGTCAGAGGAGGATGTCCGGAGGCTCTCGGAGCGGCTCATCTTGATCAGCAGGTCGATGGTTTTGTTCTCGGCCTCGAGGAGGCAGTTTGGCAGCCCCTCCCCATCTCCAGCCTCCCCGGTGGCCGTACATTTGTTGAGGGGCCCTTGGTCTTTACCGTGGAGCTTCTCATTTCCCAGGCTCATGTTGCAGGGCTCCTTCTTG
>NW_010302446.1:547-4576 GCF_000700745.2 Antrostomus carolinensis | reverse complement strand
CTGCTCTAGACCTTCAGAGGATCTCTTCACCGAGAGGTCCAGAGGCCCCTCGTGAGGTTTCGTGGCTTTCTCTAGTGCCTGGTGGATGTGGTAGAGCTCCCTTCGGATTTTGACCAGCTGGTCCCTCAGCTCTTTTTGCCCAGGAGTGTCCTCCTTTGCCAGATCAGACAGTTTCTTCTCCACCTCTTGGTACTCCTCTAAGGTTTTGGACAGGTCCCCGATAAGCATGGTTGTAGCCTCAGAGTCTGTCATAGTGGCAGAAGTCTCTTGGGGTCTGCTCTGCTTGCAGAGGCCATGGTCCAGGCCAGCACCCACAGAGGGAAGAACTTCAGTGTCATTGCCCCTCTCTGGTTCCTCAGGCTGGGCTGTGAGGACCTCCATGTGCCAGTGGTCCAGGGCCTTGGGGATGTGGCCAGGGCTGGTCCTTGAACCACTGCAGAGAAGAAGTGGATACAATCAATAAGGGGAAGAGGTAGGAGCCTTGGGCATATGTCCAGGGCCAGCATTGCCAGATGCAGCCAGGGTTCCTCTACTGTCTGCTGCCAGCATGAGATCCTTCCAGGAAGGGCTTTGGTCTGTGCATGCAGAGCCCTGGCTAGACCTGCTCCCAGTATTGTTCTCCCAGGAGGTGGATGGACCCTGACACAGGCTATTTCATGACACCCACCAACAAAGGGAGAGACCAGTCTGGGGAGATGGTGCTGATGGGTGATCCCATCTCAGGTAGCCAAGCCTGGATTCTCCTTCTCAGAGCACAGGAGAATATTGATGGAAATTACCATCCCACAGTCCTGAAGGCCCAGTTGGAGGGGATCTCTCCAACCAGCCTGAGAGCCGGGAGGAGGCAAGTGGAGACAGAAAACCATGGAGAGCTTCTGCAGAGAAAGCTTCTCCAGGTGCCAAAAGCAGTGGGTTTTACAGTGACATTTTTCTTGGAGCCACAGCTGGACTTGCACAACCAGGGGAGGAGCTGAAGTTTTGTTGGAAGGAGCTGTGCACATTTCTAGCCCCGGGTAAAAGGAAATGTTTGGAAACGTGACCCTTCCTCTGGGCTTTGAAACCAGAAGGCAAATCAAAGGAATGCAAATGGGTGTTTAAAAATAGGCAATGATTGCTCCAGCAACCCTGGGATATCTGGAGACCCAAGAGGAGATCTCCTGGTGCCTGTGGAGCACAGGTCCACACTGCACAGACACCACATCACTACTGGCTCTGTATAAAATGGAGGAAAGTGAGGGACAGCAAGTGGTGACAAAGCCCAGGTGCTTGGACCCACCTAAAGGCTATTCAGGTCCTTTGTTCCTGGAGGGTGGAAAGCCCTGCCCTGAGTGGGCAGGTATGGACCACCAACCTGGGGTGTGCTCAGCCCTTGGAGACTCATCTCATGGCTTAGAGGTGAGTGGGAGGATCAGTTATATGACAGGGTATGAAGATGATGTTTTAGGGCCAACCAGATATGAGGAAGAGGCAGAGACATCACAGGCACCTTACCTGCTCTTGTAGCTGAATTTTCCAGGCATCAGCCTTTCAGGTCCTATCAAGTCCATCCCATTGGCAGTGAACTTCCTCTTCAGCGAGTTGCCTGGAGGGCTGTTGGTCTCCAGACAGGTCACCACCGGTAACTCTGTCTTCCGGATGCTGCTGGGGGCAAAAGCACCATCCTTCATCCCCACCATGCTTTGGTAGATGTCAGTGGCTGGCTTTTTGTGTAGGTTATTGAGGCCCAAAGTTGGGTTGCTCTCCTTCTCTTGGGACAGCCATTTCTCCTCTTCTTCCTGCCCCAGCATGGCAGGGTGGCTGAGCTCAGAACCTGGTTCCTCTCTGACACCTTTGGACCAAGGAAAACCTGTCTTCAAAACCGGTACCTTCAGCAGCCCAGGTTTGGTTGGCTCACTGGGAGGTTTGCCTTGGGGTGGTGTAGGCATGACAGAGCCCACCAGCTGCTGGGCTTCTGGTTTGCTGGAGGACATCTTGCTTTCAGTAGAGCCAAAGGTGTGCTCGAAGAGCAAGGGGTAGTAGAAGCGGGGAAGGAAGGCTGAGCGCTCAGGGCTCTGCAGAGGCTGGAAGTGGGAGGCGTGTGGGTGCATCAGCTGGGCTGTGGAGGCCAGGAAGGGCAGCTGAGCCAAGTGTGGGTGTGTTGTAGCACTGTTGGCCATGGTGGGGCTCAGGTAGGAGAAGAGACTGGGGTTTAACGGGTAGTTAATACCCAGCAGTGAGAGGTTGAGGCCCTGAGGTTCATGGTAGTCACTGTAGGCTGGAGGGGGGTAGCACGGGATGATGTTGCTGTCGGTACAAGGTGGGGAGACCTCAGGAGTGTTCCTTCTTTGCCCATTTGCCACCAGCTTCCACTGCTCCATGAGGATCCCGCTGCTGGCCAGGCATTTCTTTGGCACTTTGCAATGCTTTGGCTTGGCATCTATGTCTGGGGAGGCCATTTCCCTGCTTTTCATGACATGGTTCTTGAGGGAGAAGACGTCCGTGATGATGAAGTCAGGCTCCACCTCTTTGCAAGGCTTGTCCCTCTTGTTCTTGAAACCGAAGACCAAAGTGTTCACTTCTGGTTCAGCTGGGTCACCTTGGCAACCCGCCTCTTCATTTTTCTCTTTCTTCTCCCCCGCATCCATCTCCCTCAACAGACCAGCAACGTCCTCCTCATCCTCTTGGAACAGGCTACCTTCTTCACCAGCCCCTTCAGCAGGCAGGATCTCCACCCCTGACATTGGCTTGTCCTCATGGCCATCCCTGCTGGAGACCTGCTTGGTCCGAACCGACCCTCCCGACGTGGCCGAGGAGTCACAGGTCTCCTGCTCATCCCGCCGCCCGCGCAGGCGGGAGCTCTCTGTTGCGTGCAGGAGCCGCAGCTCCGGGTGGAGCAGATTCCCCTTCTTGTAGGGCCAGTCAGACTCGATGAGGAGGGAGAGGGAGTTCTTGCACAGGCTGTACTTCATGTGGTTGTAGAGGTGGGACTTCTCCATGCAGGTGAAGGGGCACTGGAAACATTTGTAGTTGTACGGCTTGCCCCATGGCCTCGGGATGTAGTGAGGCTTTTTCGGCTTCCTCTCCTTGTGCTTGTAGACTGAGGTCAGCTTGCAGCCCATGTCGTCCTTGGACATGGTGGCAGGTGCCTGGAGATGGCTCCTTGTGGGAACGGAGGGACACGGCGTGTGAATCTTCCCACACCTCTCCAGGAACCACTGTGTGCCCTGGAAGAAGGACAGCATGGAGCTGGTGAGCTGTGCCTGCAGCTCCCTGGTGAGATGGCTCACTCCGTGGACACCTCTTGGCCCCAGGATCTGGAGCTCCCGTGTTTGGGATTTAAACTCAGACCAGTGACAGAAGTTTTGCCCAAACCCTCTTGCTGTGCCCCTACGTGCTGGCCCCATTATTAAACCTCTTCTGTCAAACCACCCCAGAGGAAAAGACAAACACTGTTAAGGGTGTTGAAGTTAAACCACCTCGAGGTGACACTGAAGCACCCAGATGACCTGCCTACCCAGCCAGAGCTTCCCTGGGTCAGCCCCAGCCCAGCCCAGGGATGATTTCCCAGCTGAGGGCAGGGAACGAAAGAGAATCTCATCCACAGCCCAACGCTGTGTGGGCACAGACCTGTGCGGCTTTGCTGTCTCCTGCAGTGCTGGAGCCAACTGAGATGTTCCAAAGCTGGTGCACCCAAGCTGGGGCAGAGCTGGGCTGAAGGCAGATACCTGCAACCCTGCACATGAACGTGCACTCGTGGTGTGAAGAGGTCAGGCGGATGGACAGACGGGATGGGGAGGGGCTGTGGACTGACTGCCCTTACCCTAGCGATGCTGCTGGGAAGGTGGTGCTGCCTCCCTGGCTGCGTGGGGCTGATTCCAGGGGGAATCCAGCCTGGAAAACCCATCTGGGCTAAAACACACCTCCCCACTTCCAGGTGTCTTCCCCAGGATTGAAATATCTGGGACACATCCCCTGCAGCCCCCCAGTGCAGGGCTGGCCCTTGTGTGCAGCCTCCCTGGGAACGTTGGGGTCACGCCTGTTCCACAGCCC
>NW_010302446.1:0-450 GCF_000700745.2 Antrostomus carolinensis | reverse complement strand
GGTGGCCAAGCAGGGATCTCCCGCAGTCACAGGGGACCCGACACCGATACACACGTCTGTGTCACCCTCCGGACCCGCTTTGTCCTGCAGAGACTTGTCGGCTTCTTCCCGTTAGAATGAAAACCTGCATTTCTCCTGGGAAGGGCAGGGAATTCCAGGGCTCATTCTACATGGATGGGGCTCATTTCTCAAGGGTCAAATCCTTCCCTCACACAGCAGGTCCTGGGGCAGAGCTCTACCCCAGGAGACCCCGCAGCCAGGCTGGTGTGGGACTGCCCAGCTCAGGAAGGAGAAGAGGGCAGCAGCATCTCCAGATTGCCACCCATGCGACAGTTGGAGCCATTCAGGGAAACAATCTGCTCCCCAGCTTTTGGGGAGAAGGAGATGAGTTTTGCAGGATGGGAAGGGAATGAGCTCGTCTCTGCTCACTGGGACATGCTGAGGCTGTGG
>NW_010302445.1:1868-2252 GCF_000700745.2 Antrostomus carolinensis | reverse complement strand
CCCCACTCCAGGCCACCCCCCCCAGGCCCGGGCAGGCTCACGATGAGCTCGCAGCGGTAGCTCTCCTGGTCGATGTGGGCGAAGGTGGCCAGGGTGTGCAGGAACTTGGCGATGCACTCGTCCTCCCGCAGCAGCGCGTACTGCTGGAAGGTCTGCTGGATCATCCGCCGGAACTGCCGGGGCTGCGGGCACAGCCCTCGCACTCACCGCACAGCCATGTCCCAGGCATGTCCCAGGCATGTGCCAGACATGTGCCATCTGTGTGCCAGCCATGTCCCAGACATGTGCCAGCTATGTGCCAGGCATGTTCCAGACATGTGCCAGACATGTGCCAGACATGTGCCATCTGTGTGCCAGACATGCCAGTCAAATGCCAGGCATGGG
>NW_010302445.1:0-1841 GCF_000700745.2 Antrostomus carolinensis | reverse complement strand
GCTGGCCATCTGCCAGACATGTGCCAGGCATGTCCCAGCCATGTGCCAGACATGTGCCAGTCATGTGCCAGACATGTGCCAGTCATGTGCCAGACATGTGCCAGCCATGTCCCAGCCATGTGCCAGACATGTCTCAGGCATGTGCCAGGCATGTGCCAGACATATGCCAGGCATGTGTCAGGTATGTGCCAGACATGTGCCAGACATGTGCCAGGCATGTGCCATCTGTGTGCCAGACGTGCCATCTGTGTGCCAGACATGTGCCAGCCATGTGATAGGCATGTGCCAGCCATGTGCCAGCCATGTCAGCCATGTGCCATCTGTGTGTCAGCCATGTGCCAGACATGTCCCAGGCATGTGCCAGGCATGTGCCAGACATGTGTCAGGTATGTGCCAGCCATGCAGCAGGGATGAGGGGAGGAGAGGGTGTGAGCTGTATGCAGACACATGCACACGCATGGACACACACATGGACACACACATGGACACACACAAACACGTGCACAGACACATGAACACATGCACGGACATGCACACATACACATGCACACACACATGCACACAGATACATGCACACACCCGGCCACATACCCATGCACAGACACATGCAGACACAAAGACATGCATGTACACAGACACATGCACACACAGACACACACAGACACGACAAGCACATGCACAGATACACGCACACACACATAGACACGTGCACACACCCAGACACACACACATGCACGAGCACAGGTGTGCACGTGGACACGTGTACACACAGAGACACATGCCTGCACACAGACATGAACACAGGCATGCACATGGACATATGTACATACACATGGACACAGGCATGCACATGGACACCTACACACAGACACATGCACACACAGATGCACGCATACAGACACGACACATGCACACACATGCACACAGACATGGGCACACATGCATACGTGCAGACACGTGCAGACACAGACACGCACAGACACATGGACACACATGGACACACGCACACACAGACACATGTACACAGACACATGTACACACATGTACATGCACACACAGACACATGCACACACGTACATGCACACACACACACACACGCTCACCTGCAGATATGAATATGCACCCATGTCTACACACGTGTGTACATGCCAGCATGCCTCTGTTCATGCCTGCTCACTCACACACACACACACATGTGTGTGTGCAAACACGGCCACATGTGTGTATGCATATGTACATATGCACACGCGTGTGCGTGCAGGTGCATCATCATGTGTGTGCACACAGACATGCCTGTGTGCACACATGTACATGCATAAATATGCACATGCATGTAAATACACGTGTGAGCAGTGTACACGCTAATCCACACTGACACGCACATGAGCACACGTGGGCCTGTATGTGAACACACACACAGACACACAGCTACCCTCTCACAAGCGTGTGCAAAGCCACGCACGTGTGTGCAGACACACACCTGCCCCCATACATGCACATACACACACGTGTGCACAGGGACACGCATGTAGACCCACGCACACGAGCACATGCGGCCCTGTATGTGAACACACACACACACAGAGATACCCCTGCACAAGCGTGTGCAAAGCCCCACACGTGTGTGCAGATGAGTGTGCGCATGCAACGCCACACACCTGCCCCCATACATGCACATACACACACGTGTGCACAGGGACACGCGTGCAGACCCACGCACACGAGCGCACGTGAGCACGACCGGACGCGTGCACAGACGTGCACACGCGTGTGCAAAGCTGCGCGTGCACTCTGATGCACACACGTGAGCACCCCCAGCCGTGTCCGTGCACACGCACACA
>NW_010302444.1:1288-3436 GCF_000700745.2 Antrostomus carolinensis | reverse complement strand
GGGTGTGCGGGACTGTGTGCCCTGTGCGGGGCCGTGCGGGTCAGTGCGTGGTCTGTGTAAGCGCACAGGGCTGGGCAGGTGTGTGC
Organism: Antrostomus carolinensis; assembly: GCF_000700745.2. NCBI lineage: Eukaryota > Metazoa > Chordata > Aves > Caprimulgiformes > Caprimulgidae > Antrostomus > Antrostomus carolinensis. Next base: position 3,350 of record NW_010302444.1, on the reverse strand, counting down.
TGTGCGTGTGAGCAGGGTGTGTGCAGTGCTGTGTGTGTGTGTGTGCGATGCTGTGTGTGTACATGCTGTATGTGTGTGTGTGCAACGCCGTATGCCTGTGTGCATGCTGTGTGTATGTGTGTGTGCAATGCTGCATGTGTGTGTGCAATGCTGTATGTGTGTGTGCAATGCTGTATGTGCGTGTGCAATGCTATATGTGTGTGCAGCACCATACGTTGCTGTATGCATATACGTGTGCTGTGGAAGTGTGCACACTGTGTGCAAGCTGTATGTGCACGTGTGGTAAATGTATATGTGTGTAATGCTGTATGTATATATGTGCAGCACCATGCAGGCGTGTGTTGCTGTATGTATGTGTGCACTCTGTATGTGTGCAGTGCTATATGTGTGTGCAGTGCTATATGTGTGTGCAGCACCATGCAGGCGTGTGTTGCTGTATGTATGTGTGCACTCTGTATGTGTGCAGTGCTATATGTGTGTGCAGTGCTATATGTGTGTGCAGCACCATGCAGGCGTGTGTTGCTGTATGTATGTGTGCACTCTGTATGTGTGCAGTGCTATATGTGTGTGCAGTGCTATATGTGTGTGCAGCACCATGCAGGCGTGTGTTGCTGTATGTATGTGTGCACTCTGTATGTGTGCAGTGCTATATGTGTGTGCAGTGCTATATGTGTGTGCAGCACCATGCAGGCGTGTGTTGCTGTATGTATGTGTGCACTCTGTATGTGTGCAGTGCTATATGTGTGTGCAGTGCTATATGTGTGTGCAGCACCATGCAGGCGTGTGTTGCTGTATGTATGTGTGCATTCTGTGTGTGTGCAGTGCTCTATATGTGTGTGTGCAGTGCTATATGTGTGTGCAGCACCATGCAGGCGTGTGTTGCTGTGTGCATGTATGTGCGCTGTGGAAGTGTGCACAGTCTGTGTGCGTGCGGTATGTATATGTGTGCAGTACTGTACGTGTGTGTGTAGGACTGTGCGGGCGTGTGTTGGTGTATGTACGTGTGCAAGCTGTATGTGTGTGCATGCTGTACATGTATGTGGGGAACACTGTATGTGTGCGCAACGTTTTGCAAGCACGTGTGTGCTGGGGAAGTGTGCACACTCTAGTTTGCGTGCTGTATGTGTATGTGAGCGATACTAGATGTGTGTGCAGCACTGTGCAGGCACGCTGTGTGTGTGTGCACGCTGTATATGTGTGTGTGCACGGCATATGTTCATGTGCAGTGCTGTGTGTGCACGCTGTATGTACGTGTGCAGTGCTGTGTGTGTGCATGCTGTACGTGTGTGTGCAATGCTCTGTGTGTGTGTGCACGCTGTATATGTGTGTGCACGCTGTATGTACGTGTGCAGTGCTGTGTGTGTGCACGCTGTATGTACGTGTGCAGTGCTGTGTGTGTGTATGCTGTACGTGTGTGTGCAATGCTCTGTGTGTGTGTGCACGCTGTATATGTGTGTGCACGCTGTATGTACGTGTGCAGTGCTGTGTGTGTGCACGCTGTATGTACGTGTGCAGTGCTGTGTGTGTGTATGCTGTACGTGTGTGTGCAATGCTCTGTGTGTGTGTGCACGCTGTATATGTGTGTGCACGCTGTATGTACGTGTGCAGTGCTGTGTGTGTGCACGCTGTATGTACGTGTGCAGTGCTGTGTGTGTGTATGCTGTACGTGTGTGTGCAATGCTCTGTGTGTGTGTGCACGCTGTATATGTGTGTGCACGCTGTATGTACGTGTGCAGTGCTGTGTGTGTGCACGCTGTATGTACGTGTGCAGTGCTGTGTGTGTGTATGCTGTACGTGTGTGTGCAATGCTCTGTGTGTGTGTGCACGCTGTATATGTGTGTGTGCACGCTGTATGTACGTGTGCAATGCTCCGTGTGTGTGTGTGTGTGTGCAGCACCATGTGAGCGTACGTCGCTGCAGGCGTGTGTACACCACGGAAGTGTGCACACGCACAGATGAACACGCTGTGCCACCCCCACGCGGGTGGGAACTGGAGGAGTGTGGTTGCAGACGGTGGGAGCCAGCCCATCCCCGTGCGCTCTGGGCAGCCTGTCCTGCTCCC
>NW_010302444.1:734-1094 GCF_000700745.2 Antrostomus carolinensis | reverse complement strand
CCAGCCTGGCCCCAGCAGCCTGCCTGTTGGTCCCCCGGTCCCGCTGGCACTGCAGGGACGGGGACAATGGGGAGCAGGTCGCAGGGCTCCCACCCCTGCACCCAGCAGGGAGCCCTGGACAAGGGCCGGATGCCGGGGGCTGTGTGCATTGGGGGTTCTGTGGGGACGAGGCGTGTTTCTTGCTGTGCCCAGCCCGGAGATTTGCAGTGATGTCTGCCAGCCGAGGTTTTTCTTTCCTTTCTTATCCCACCGGCCCCAGCTGAGCCGTTCCCAGGGAGTTTGGCATGTTGTTTAACAGCATCACACCAGCTATGCCAGGCATTTATTTTCCGGGCAGGTTTGCCCGGTGGGGACTCACCG
>NW_010302444.1:0-506 GCF_000700745.2 Antrostomus carolinensis | reverse complement strand
CTGCAGACGATGCTGTGGGTGGTTATTTTGGGAATCCCTGGCTGTAAAGCTATTGAGGAATAAACACCTCAGCTACGAGGGCAGCTCAGCATTAGTGATACTCAGAACAATTTTGGGGACGGTGACGACGCGGTTTTGTCCCTCTGCCCTAGCTAAGCCGTGTTGCAGCAAAGGACCTGGAGGTACAAAGAGGTGTGGGATGGAGAAGCACACAAATACCTAGAGCAGCATCGGTGCTCTGTGTAATCCCCATCACCTGCCCTCCCTGCCTCACGCTGCCTGAGATTTGCAGTAAATTAAGTTATGGCTGTTAACAAGCGGCAGAGCAGGTAGAAGTTAGAGAGGGATGCGAGTTGTGTTGACCTCTGTGTCTAGATAGTGAAACTTCCCCCTCTGCTCTGGAGGAAGGTCTAATCCTTTGTTTCCTAGTGCCTAACTGTAGCAACAGGATGCTTAGATTCGCTTAAAAACATCAAAAAACCCCAGAATGCTGAGAATAACGTCCT
>NW_010302442.1:1563-1814 GCF_000700745.2 Antrostomus carolinensis | reverse complement strand
GGGAGCTGCATGCGGGAAGCGGCGCTCCGGGCAGCGAGCGCCAGTGTCTGGCTGCAGCAAACCCTCGCCAGTCCTTTCACTAGCGGCACTCCTGCCAGGAACCGGGAAAGGGGGTTATCCCGAAAGGCGCCAAGCCCTGGGCACGGCTCCGGTCAACACCGTCAGGCTTCCTCTGTCTGCAGCTCCCGCGTTGCCTACGACGGGACGCGGGCTGCGCGCTGCTGCTGCTGCTGGTGGTGCGGGAGGGGCCG
>NW_010302442.1:0-1546 GCF_000700745.2 Antrostomus carolinensis | reverse complement strand
ATCTTGAGGGAGCTGTCCCCCCGCCGAGGTGGCTTCACCTCCCCGAGTCCTTGTGGCACCGAAGCAATGGAGAGTTAACTATGCTCTGGTGTAATTATCACGCTTCTGACGGTGTCTGAGAGTGTGATAACGAGGTAATCACCCGGGAAATTTTAAACTAGAAAAGGGTAGATTTAGGTGGGATACTAGGAAAAAGTTCTTCAATATGAGGGTGGTGGATCATTGGAACAGGTTTCCCAGAGAAGTCGTGGAGGCTCCATCCCTGGAGATATTCAAGGTCAGGGGCCCTTGATGGGGCCCTGAGCAACCTACTCTAGTAAAGATGTCCCTGCTCACTGCAGGGGGGTTGGACTAGGTGACCTTTGAGGGACCCTTCCAACCCAAACCATTCCATGATTCTATGAATGGAGCCTTACAACATATATATGTAACGCAAGGTGCAGGTGAATTTCATACACTCAGTGCAAATTGTCTCAGAGTAATTCTTGACAACCACAAGGTGCTCCAGAAAGTTAAAAAACAAAACAGAAATCCTTGCATGAAGCATGAGATACTGAAAAGGCTTACCAAAGTCTTGAGAATGTAGCTTGTTGCTTTAGGAAGTCCAAGCAGCAATTTCTTCTGTATCTATAAAAGATACCAATAAAGAGAAAAGCAGTCCAAAGTCACTTTATTTTAGAACATGATTCACCCTGAAGTGTTCCACGTGTTTTAGGTAATTGAAGGAGTGGAACTGTATGTCTCCATCTGTACATATAGATACTATGTAGTGTAGCTATTTGGAGAGTATTGCATGCTGTATAAAAATAAAAAGTAAGGAACAGGATGCTTTAATCAAGTGGTAAAAATGACAGAAGAGACTTTACAACTGGATGTGACTGGTCTGAAGCTGAACAGCCAGTCTTAGGGTTATAAAGAGTTGAGGGTCTTTCTGGTAAGAAAATGCACCATGACTAGAATGCGGGGTGAAATTTATGAAAAAACACAGGAAAAAGACCAAACAATTAAAAACAAATCAAGAGAAGAGCCAGATATTTTATATCAGCCTTAAATAAACAGCAACACTGGGGCAGCTGTTTCATTCCATATGCTAGAAATCCACGCTCAAATTACACAGAAAAATACATACTGATCACAAATTACATTGCTTTTCCCCTGCCCCTTTCTGGATCAAAGTAGGTGCAAACCTACTTCGAATTCTATGTTATTCTCATTTTCCTAAAGAAATATTTACTAGAAAATATTGCTGTTAAATGGGACAATTATTTACTTTAAATCACAGTTTACCTAGCTAGTTATGTCTGAAATAAAGTGAGGTTTGCACAAGTAACCATTAGCCCCACTGGCAAAGCAACAATTGGAAAAGCATGTGGAATCAGATTCTGGATTGCATTTGTGGCAGCTAAATTACAGAATGGCACAGCAGGGATGCAGAGTGTAAAAACTGATACTATGAATGCCTGGCCCTTGAAATGGGTGTCAGACAAACTGGAGATCTACAGAATCACCAGGGCACACATGAGGCCCAGCCACAAAGTACAGCAAA
>NW_010302441.1:33525-39194 GCF_000700745.2 Antrostomus carolinensis | reverse complement strand
GGTCCTCCACAACACTGTCGCTTTACCGCATCAGTGTAAGACCAGAGACCACAGACCTTTCCTTCATGGCAGGGGGATAAGAGAAATAATTAGCTTCACGTTGCTGTTTTATCAGCTAAAGGGATTTTTGGTACATATAATCTGTGGTGTTTATGGGAGAAGGCTGGTACACAATCCTTTGTGTAGCTAAGTCCACCTTTGTAGTTACATAGATTTGACTGTCTCAGTAGGGAAAAAAAACCCTACAACCAACAGAACACATTCTCCCAGGCTAGTATATATATACAGCTTGGACAGAAAGCTCTTTCAGAAAGCTAAGAAAGATTTCAGAGGTCATCTGATCCATCTTTTCCATTGGCAAAAAAAAAGGGGGGGGGGGGGGACCGCAGTTCCTGCACACGCGGGGGGGGAGAGATGGTGACAGCAGAGACCCGTTTCAGTGTCACCCAACTCAAAATAAAGTGGCTGTGTGTCAAACTCTTTATTCTTAAGTGTGAAAAATTCAGACCCAACAGAAATCCTGACTGAGTTTGGGAAGTGCTGTTTTCACCAAGACTGAGTGAACAAAAAACAAATTCCCCTCATTTCAAGCAGCAGAAACCCATGAGGAACTGTACAGCCTAACAAAGATGCAAGACAAAGAGCCATGCAAAGTTGAAGGCATTCTTCTGAGAACAAGAACAGCATGGCAAGCATGGACGAATATCCCTGAGGACTGGTCAGTCTCTCCTCTGGAGGAATCGTGGCTCAGAAGGCAAGGAGGAGAGAGCTTCCCACTTCACAGGTTTGCAGAAGATTGCAACAAATCAGCAAGGTTTGTTGAAGACTGGAGTTGCCTCCTTTCCCACTGTGAAAGGCAAAGGAAGGTATCCCCTTTTTCCCATCTATGCACCCCAACTGTACCATGGCAGAAGGGCCCAACCTCTCTCTCTGTACAAATGGAGAATGAGTCAGGCAGCATCTCCCATGGGGCAGAGACAAAGCAGAGCCTCAACTGGCCCGAGAGAAAGGCTGAATCTGTGGCTTCTTAGGTGAGAGCTTGGCTTAGGAACCGTTGAGTGGCGAACCAGAGGAGAAAAGGTGAGTGGGTAACTAAGAAGTTGCCAGTAGTTTGTGACTGAGGGGGAGACTGAGTTGCTTAGAGGAAATACCGTATTGTGACTGATTAACTGCTCTTTCCAAACATGCAAATAAAGATAGTGGAAGCAACCCTTGTACCTTCACAAACACAGCAAGAACAGCCTGAGAAATGACCCTTTTCCAAACAACTTTTTAGTTTACTGTGGCAGCCATTAGGTGTTTCTCACAGAGCTATCTGAGCAAATAGCAGTAGAAATAATCTTTTGGATAACAGAATGAGCAGGTTTAAGTCACTGGTAGAGCTGCTTTTTAGCTCATTACCGATTCCCTGCTTTCAGGCAGTGAGTCAGTCCTTTCTTTTTCCTGAGCTGCAGCCGGGTTTGACATTGTCATTACTGTATCCCATCTGTGTAGGAAACAGAAGGTAGTAAAATATACATACAGAGAGTTTGTGGGATCAGACCCCTAAGAAGGAGTAGGTAAAGAAGAGAAAATGCCACACTCAAAAGTTCCTGAAGTATTTGGAAAGACCTAAACATAATATTGGGACAATGCCATGTCAAAACTCAGCAACACAGAAAAACAATTTTCAGACAAGTTCCCTATTAAAAACAACTGAACGACCTACACAAGCTGTTGTATTCCCACTGGCCCAGTGTCCCCAGAAGTTTAAAGCTTGCATCCCTCTAAATGCAGCATGGAAAGATGTTTGAAAAATGCAGTAGGTGTGGTTGAGAAAATCCATTTTGTTATATATGCTCAAACAAGGACAGACAATGTCTTTGAGGACAGCATTCTCTTTTCTGTGTTTCATAATCATAAGCATAACAAGAACCTGCCAGCTTTACCTATGAAGAATGTATTTTTGGTGACAAACCACAGTCCAGAAAGGACAAACTACAGATATAATTCTTTTCCTGAACTTCAATCCACAACCCCTGTCTTCTTTTCTAACCCTCACAAATTGCTGAAGGTGTTAGTGAACACTACATCATTACCATGGCCATGCTCACCAGCACTCTCAATGGAAATTGCTCCTTTGCTGCTGGAGAGGAGCCTGAAACCAGGACTGTGAACCTAATCAGTTAATTTACTTCAGCAGAATTTCACCAGGAATCAATTTAGTCATGTATGCCCTATTATTCTAAGCACATACAGCAAAGGTGCTGAAGTCAAGGGTCTTTCCCCTTCCTAACTAAGAACACAGCTCAAGGGAAAAAAAAAAAAAATTGAACAGGTCTTCAGATTAATTGTTGTCAGCATGAGTGAACTGAAATGCTATTTAATTCAGCCTCAAGTGGTTGAGAACTGCTGAGTATCTTCCACTGTTGGGAATCCAGAATGGAGAACAACATAGATGGGGCAGATTATAGTGGTACAAACAATTTAAACTAGCAGGAGCAACCTGTTGTGATGTTGCTTTGTTTGGTGCTAGATGTGCTTGAATTCTCTGAAAGAAGCAAGATCTCGCAAGTGGAGCTTACAAGGGTTGTTTTCCTGTGGTTCTTTTCTGTCCGTTTTTCATTTTGTTTTGGGTTTTTATGCCTGATATGACTAAATTCATGTTGCCTCCTTGGTAGATCATGAAGTTTGTGTACATCTATTTGTTTACCCTGACAAATTTGCATAGGAGTTGCTGGAACGTACCATCTTTGAGATTTGTATCTCTTAATCAGCTTTATGAAACTGGCTATCAAAATCAAAACTGATCTGGGGACAGGGAGCAGAATAGAAACATGTATGTAACCAAGATGCTATCATAAGCACTGTTCTGGGAAAGCTGAGTAAAATTAGAGCCTGCCTCATCCTCTTTCTTTTTTCAAGTGGCCAGTTTATGGTTTTGATTTGAGTCTACAAGGAACTGCTGTGGCTTTGTTAAACACCATTTAAACTTAGAGATAGTTTTTACTCCCTTCTGCATCAACTTACTGATTTAGTTTTATGTCAAGGCCCTGAATCAGCGTAAACAAGGCCAAAGGAGGCCATTGCTAAATACTGGCTGGCAGAATCAACTGGGGCATTTAAGAAGTTATTGTCTGCAGCAGCTTGTTGCCTCCAGTTTTGTGATGATTAACACCCCCAAGGCTGAGTCTGCTTTGCTAAAAAAAATAAAGCATCTTCCTTTAGCTCAGCCACTGTCAATGGCAGTTCAGCTGATTTGGCACTGTATAGCAGGCTCCCATGTCACAGATGTAGGCAAGTGGAGCTTCAAAACAATGTGATTAAAAAAACCTTGGAAACGTAACTTAAACAACTCAATCTGTTTTTTGAAGTATGTATATATGTCTTTGTGTTTATCAACACCCAATTCTGTGTATATTAGGACTGGCCTTACTACTGACTATAAGTTAGTCAGTAGTAAGGGCTTAAGTAAGACCTTAAGCTCTTACTTAAAGTAAGAGCTTTATTGTAACAGCGGGACTGTGCTGTGCTACACCCTCTGAGCATATAGGCAGTGACATGTAACTAAGCTGCTATCAGAGGTATTGTGTTTCAAAGTTCTCTTATAAGTTAAATAAAAATGACTCTTTTTTTTTTTTTAAGTAATTTTTTCCAGCTATTAAAACTAATACCCAGGGTACAAAGGGTCCCTTGTGATTTGAGGAGGGAAGCAGGAGAGACTACAGCGAAGTACCATAAAGGAATATGCCTACATTTTTACTGTTTTTGGCTCACTGACTTGCATGTGCTTATGCAGTAGAATATCTGGAAAGAAGGAAGAGAACACTATGTACCCTTCGTGTCTGTAGAGATCTTCCTCTATGGTCACCTTTAAGAGAGTTCTTTTTTTTAATCACCAAAATGACTCGGCACCCTTGTGCCATCTATAGAAAAATGATACAGCAAAAAAATTGAAAGCAAACAAAAAAGTTTGACTTATACAGAGAATCAATCAATGAAATGCTGAATAGATTAAAACCAAAATGCAACACATGCAAAATTAAATATACTTTCTTACAGGATTATATCTCCCTGCACTCCTTTCAGTTGGTCACCCGTAAGGTATTTCATGTCAGTATCCATCAGGACTGGCTCAAAGCCAGGTTGGATGAGGCTTTGAGCAGCCTGATCTAGTGGAAGATGTCCCTGCTGATGGCAGGGGGGGCAGAACTAGATGATCTTTAAGGTCCCTTCCAACCCAAACCATTCTATGATTCTATGAGATTTTAACAGCTCGTCATTGTTCACAGCATAGCTGTGCTGTACACAGTACCAAGCATTAACCCCGAATTACTGCACAAATACTGTTGCCATAAAGACAAATTCAAGGCAGTAATCCTATTTCACACCATACTATCCCCTTGAAATTCCTGTGCATGGCACAGATCTATCATAGTTGCTTCTCAAATAGGTATGGCAACATAAAGAGTATTCACCAACTTGGGTGAGGGCACAACAGGCAGTAGGTTGACCTGCAGTGGCTTGGGCTGCAAACAGCTCTAGCAGCACTGCTGAGATGTCCGTGCCTGTGTTGGAAGACAAGCCGGTGCTGGTGTTGCTGAGGGAGAGTCTGAAGTGCAGTGGGGGTGAGATCTTCTCTTCCAGGAGCAGGTGTGACCACTGAATGTCTTGCACCTGCTGCTGCAAAGTGTCTTTTCCATGCCTTCATTCCTAGCTTTATTTCTACTCCCTAGCCACCTGCTTTACGTGGCCAGAACAAGTCAGACTCAAAAGTGTGGTCCCCACCTCGCTCCTATGTGGGACACAGGGACAGTTTACCTTCCCTACTATACACATGTGCACCTGTGACTGCAAATAGACTATAGAATTTATTGTTTTTTTTAATACAGCAATACATTTAATATGCTTCCTGATGCTGTAAATATTCTTAATAGAAAGTCTAAATACTCTACTCCAAAATCCTTAGACTCACGTTACTATGTTTTTTTAAAAATGTGGTGAACATACGTTGAAGTTGCTGGCATTAAGCAGAAATACTACAGCAGCAAACCTCTCTGGTATGTTTAGGAGCTGTGCTGCCAGGCCTGATTTTTCACTTACTCCAAAACATCACACCCTGGAAATCTCCCACTGGTATACTTGGTAAAAGAACATGGTTTGGCAGGGGGGATTTCAATCAGTGTCATTGTTGTGATGAGTGGACACACAATCAGCTTTTCATGTATTGACTTATTTGCAGTATTTTTTTTTTTTAAACTGAAGATGGCTTTCTGCAATTTGGAGATGTTGTGGCATATGCAGTACAATGGCAAGCAGCAGCAGTGAATATAGTGATATAAAAAAGCACTGTAGGACTAGCTTTGCCATTCCTGTGACTGGCTCACAGAGTATCTGCAACCAACTCCTGCATAATGGCTACTACTTGCAACCAGAGCTCACCATGCCCAGACCTGCCAAGAGGCAGTACATGAGAAGAAAAGATACAAGAACTCTGAATAAAGCTATTGGATGGCCCCAAAGCTTTATTAGGGCTGGAATCCTATTTTGTTGATGTTGGCCAAAGACTATGATGATCCTGTCAAAAGCCTATTTTCTGGCTCAGTGATTCAGAAAGACAGCTATTCCTTCTGCTAATTGTCCTGATAATTATAGTTGCCCATAGAATAATTCATTTCCAGCAGCTGAAT
>NW_010302441.1:0-33507 GCF_000700745.2 Antrostomus carolinensis | reverse complement strand
AACATTTGGTGGCCTAGTAGCGGTGCCAGAGGCCTGAGCACATTTTGGTTCGTATGTGCCATTGGTTGCCTGCCTTTACTCCAGCTCTGTCATAACTGCCTCAAGAACAAGATGTCTGGGCTGAAAATTTGGTGAGAGGGGACAAGAAAATAACCTATATTAACTGAGATATCTTGTGAGTAGGGTTCTCAGTTATTGCTGTCATGGCACTGTTTCACAGAACGAGTCCTGTTTCATTTGGAGAGCAGCTAAACACCAGTGGGCTAAATTTGTTAGTGGTTTTAGGAGCGCGAGAGAAACACTGTTGAGGTCAAGAGACCTGCACAAATCATCTTGTTTACCTCTGCTGCCTGCCTGTTTCTGCTCACCTGTGGGATATTCTCACAAGTTTCTGTGGCTGACAGCGGATAGGGAGAGGCAGGGACTTGTGTATTTCTACAGTAATGCAATCTCTTTGGTGTTTACTAAGCAGTGTCAGTGATGCTAAAAATAAGGAGGGAAAAGACAGCATGTGACCAAATTACTGGCCTTGCTTTTGCATTAAGAAAACTTTTCTAGACCTCTCTAATGCAAAATATAACTCCTCTGCTGGCATTAGGTAATGCCTTCCAGATTTTGTCTTGAAGTACATGGAAACCAGTTTTGCCCAATCTCAGCAGAATAAACCAAGAAAACCTAGCAATGAAGAGATTATACATTTATATGAAGGTGATCAAGGGTGGAACTCAGTGCCCTTTGTCCTTTTGAGATTAGAGCATTGTTTGCCATTCCTACCCATCAAAAAGTAAACAGCAAAATCCAATTACGGTTTTCTCTAACTCAAACACTGCTCAAGGCTTCTCTCAGGACAATGGTTGTATTCAGGCTGCTCTCTGAACTTAATTCTTAATTGTGACATCTCTTTAGAATTTATTTGCCAAAAATGTGTGGATCAGAATGTGCTATAATCGCACTGTATTTTGACAAAACAAAAGTCCCCTCCTTTTTTGTTTTTTTCTTAAATCCTTGCTTCCTCTTCCTTTCCCCTCCAAAAAAGCAGAGGTAATTTCAGCTCAGAATTAAAATGGCAAATAGCTCTTTGTATCAGAAGCTGACAGAAGACACAAAAGTTAGCTTTCAAATGCCAAGGTTTTTCAGCCAATGTGACCACTTAAATGGTGAAGATTTCTTGAGGATAAACAGCAGAAACAATGCTTTCCTGGAACTAGTGGCAAAATTATATCTCCTCCTGGGACTGCCATAACGTTAGGGTAACAATGAAGGCACTCTCGCAGGTACACAAAGCTCACTCTGGTTTGGTTTCCAGCTCCATTAAGAGCTATTTGATTGAGGATTTTGTTTTCAACCACATGAGTCACATTACAGAGCAGGCACAGCCAAAACCAGCTTTCCCCAATGATCCCACATAGCTTATGGATGGAGTTGTGATCTCTCCAACAGGTGAAAACCATTACAGCCTTTAGAGCACCAGACAGGGTGGGCTGGATGCTGGTTAACCTGAGGACATCAGCTGAACTAATGATCCAAGCCCTGCGATGTGGAGCCCTCTCTGTCAGCCCTCGCTGGTAGTGCTTTGTGAGAGGACACAATGCAAAACAACCTTTTCAGGAGAGATAGCAAGGACATCTCCAGGTAACATCAACCATGAGACAAGCTTATATTCCTGCCTAGGCCCAGCCTACCCACTAGCAGTTGCTACAGTAGGAAATGAGAAAGAGAAATGTTCTGTTTACCATGGGACACACAGAGGTGAAAGAAAGGTATAGCTACAATGCTGTGGAAAGAGGCAAGAGGAGCATCACTTATACTTAGAATCCAGCCTGGCTCCTTACTGGTGTAGAAAAGCTACTTTAAATACTCCCCTGAGCCTGGCTGCTACTAAACCTGTCTCCAAGTTCTCTCCTGATCTATACCCCTCCACTCTTAGAGGTTCCCAATGGAACTTCTCAGCTCGTGCTTAAAACTGCCATGATTCCTCCTCCACCCGTGCTTAGAGCAGATAATCAAAAGACCATATGCAGGGTCCTGAAAGCTGCCCTCTTTGCCCAAGTTCCCAGTGATCCTGGTATTTAATAGAGAAGTTATACCTCTTTTTGAACACACTCTGAATTATGTTTCCTGTGAAACCCAGTAGGTCCATGCTGTATTCACTTAGCCTGCCGTTATGGGGCAAATACTTTAGGAAAGAGAGGGAAAAAAAGGAAATTGTGCAGAATTTCACTACTCTTTAAATATTTCAACCAGATTGGAAGGGAGACCCACCATGAACCAATGTCTGACATACTTCATCACTAAACACTTGAAAACATATATAGAATACAGAAAAGTTAATGGTATCTCTTGGGCCCCATGTGTTATAAATGACACATCAGAACAGTTTGGGTATGAACATACACTTTAAAAGACCCGTATACACACAATGGGAAATATTGTTGCTTGGCATTTGATCTTACCTGTTGAGTGTTGACGTAGCACTTCAGCACTTTTCAGAAAAAGGTATAAACAACAACTGGAAAAGCTGTGGATTAAGTTGTTTCAGATTCAGGCTGGCCTATTCCCTATCTGGCCCTAATCTCTCCTTCTATTTAATGACACCATTTGGATGCCAAAGCTAATTTGGAACCTGGCAGCCCACTTATTAAGTGGGACTTTATGACAGGAGAGCATTACACTGCTGCTCAGACAGCTGCACTGGCTGCTTGGAAGTCTCTAGGGAAAATTCAAAGCTTTCAAGGCTGTAATTGTTTTGGATCTGGGTTATTTTATCAGCAGAAGAGGCACTCAACTTTGAGAAGCCTTGATATGAAAGTGTGTGGCAAGGGCACTTGGGTATTCAGGTCTGTTTTTCCCCAGATTGAACTCCCAGATGTGTTATTAAGGCCTATTTTCCAGTCTGACAACTGGAAGAGGGAAGGTTAGGAGAAGCTCTTTGCAGCCTATAATTAGTTTAGGTGCTGAGTGCAGTAGTATCAGCTGGTAGAGTATCTAGATGATGAAATTATGTTATTTTGAACATAATTATAAATTAGGAATACTTTTCAATCCTTAGAAAGACATTGTTCATGTTTATGTCTTGTAAAAAGTACCTAAATTTAATATACCCTTTGAAGTTATTCTCTGAGGGCTCAACAAATCCAGAACACTAAATATTTTAAATTTGAATTCAGACTTTTATGACAAGACAGACCATGAAGCACATTGTAATGTATTTCCCTTTTTAAAAAAAAAAAAGTTACTATGCCCTTAATTCACTCTCTTATCTAAGGATAACACTATCATCTTCCATACAAGGAAAGTCGCCTTACAGGCCACAGCGTGGACGAAGTGTTGGGTCAGTGAAAGTGATGCACTTGCTTGAACAGCAGGCACCAAGATGGGTGGGCTGATGCCCCCCAGAAGGTCTCAGACCTATGCATGCTGTAGTGGGAGCAGAGTATTAAAGGTCATTCTTTACCTGTCACCTGGTTCTCTCATTCACCCTGAAGGCTGCAGGCTCTGCATTTCCGCAGGGATGTGTGTAAGGCTAACCTTACATGTACTGGCTAGCAGGGCAGAGTAATTTTTGTTATGTCTGTGCTCTATTTCACTTAGTGGATTTATAGGAACATCCAGAACAATACAGTAACTCTTCATTGCATGTACAGCAGTATCACCTGCATCCTACAAGTTTTGCAAAGTTATTCGTACCACAGCAGTTGAAGGAAAAGCAAAGGCACAGTACTGCCTTCAAAAGTACACAAGGTACTCCATAACCTAAGGGAATGAGATAAATACAGCTCCAAAACACAGTTAAACCACAAGGCTTACATTTCCAAGGTGACTGTCTCCTTCAAACAACATCAAGGACCCACTAGATAATTGAGGCAGTATTCAGAGTCTAAAATCTCATCTTAAAGCACGACTTCCTCCTTTTTAATTAAGTTACTGGCTTTAATAATAGTCCCATGTCACAGGGCACCAATTTCATGACCATACATAAAATATGATGTATTTATTAGTTAAAGAGCAGGTAGCAGCACACTGCTTTGTCTCCCTGAGATGTGGAAATGTGGGCTAATCCATCACAAGGTAAGACTATGCATTCCAGCTGGTGAAAAGGACTAATGTTAAGGGAGTGGGGAATGCATTTCAAAACACAGAGCTAGTCTAGACATCCCTGTGGATTATGCGCAGTGGTACAGTTTGCCAGGAAATACAGTTCTCTAAGGAAAAGCAGTGGGCTTTGAATAAATAAAATAAAATGTGCAGAAGTTGGCCCTGCCTGCATGCAGAAATCTTCTTGGTGTAACTCCAGCAAGATTCTACAGACCTGAGCATGAAGTCCTCTCCAGACACTTTAATTTGTTTTCAGGGTGACTAAATGTGATAGTTTAACTTAAATGGCAGCAAAACAAGACACGGCCACTCGCAGCTCTTCCCACCCCCCAGCTCCCCCACTCCCTTTTCCCCCCACCCAGGGAACTGGGGAGAGAATTGAAGGGGTAAAGATCAGGAGACTTGTGGGTTGAGATAAGAACAATTTAATAATTAGAGTAAAAAAAAAAAAAAAAAATAACAACAACTGTATCTCTGAGTGATGCAGAGTACAATTGCTCACCACCCACTGATAACAATCCCAGAGGAGAGAAAAGGAACCCTGAAACAGAAATCCCAATCCCGGAAAAGCAAGCCCAAGCGATTCCTGAGAGAATCCCCCCCTTTCCAGTCAGCCCCAGTTAATATACTAAACATGATGGAGTATGATGTGGAATATCTTATTGGCACATTCAACTGTCAGTTCTGGGTTTTACTCACTGCTACACTTTTCTTCTCCACTCCTCCCTTCCAGTCCTCTGTTCTTGGAAACTGCCCAAGCACAGTGTCCTTGTAGTTACCAACATTGTTCTCATAACAATCCCCACTGAAACCAAAACACAGTGCTTTCTAGATGCTAAAAATAAAATTAACCTTATCCTAGCAAACCCAGGACACTAAATTACCAATGTTTATGTAAATACATTCCCAGACTACATAAACTAATCTCTAGTTATCCATATCCAGGTGGCCAACCCCTTTACATCAGTCTAATGGGAAGGACTTCAAATTACAGGGAACATAAAGGAAAGTGAAGAACAAAACTCAAGTTGCAGTTCCCAGTGCCCTTTTGTACCTCAGCTGAGAAAGCTCCATCCACGCTACTCTGTCCTTGCTGACCATGAAGTACATGCACAGTAAGGTAGAGAATGTGTCAGTGCTTTAATTCCTTCCATTCATAGGCACATGACATAAAAAAGACAGTTCATTCTGGTACTGGAAACCCCCAGTGGCTTCTGAGTCAGAGACTTTGTGCTCTAGAAAAAAGATGAAACTGAAGAGAAAAAACATATGCGTCAGTCCCAAAGTCTCCTGATATGTAAATTCCATATGCATTTTTAATCACACATACTTGTATTGCCATTTTTTACTAAAATGTTGCAAGATGTTCTTGTGCCTGTCACCATGGATTACAATCTCACAGTTTTAGTTTCTAGGAAGTCAGTATGGGACCACTAGTTTTGCTCACCAAGTTTTGTCATTATTTTTGGATTCATGCATGGTCCCCTGAGCCTCTCTGAATCTGCTGGATCCAAAGAGATGTGTCTTTTAAATCCTATCAAACCATTAATTCAGTGAGGTCTTAATTGTCTTGTGAAGATCTTGAGGTGAGCTAGCTCATGATGAAACATTCCTTACAGGTACCTCCAAAGTAAAGTGACAGGAGAGATATCTGAAACACTCTGAAAGTGATGTCCATTCACAAACCAGGATCCAGGCTGTGAAATCCCAACTCCACCTCCTATAGAGAAGGAGGAACCAAAGGAAGAGATGAATCCTAGCCTGAAAATAATGGAATCCACTCCTGTATTACATCAGAGAAAATGTTTTCCTGGTGTATTTTTCCAGGTGTATGTCATTCTGGGGGTGTTTCTGATTTTATACTCACTAAATAACTTTAATGAATTACTTGAAGTGGGAGATGGTTCAATCAGGACTGCTCCAGTCCCAAAAGTTCTGTGATTATTGTATCTCAGTGGGGTCCAATGGTATAGTAAACTGCATGCAGAAACATGCAAGGATTCAGAATGCCTGAGATGAAAGGACAGAGAATTTCAGTTTGTCAGTTTGGCTCTTCAGCAAGTGAGACTGCCACTTCTACAGGCCGTAACACTCCTTGTAATAACCAAATAACACAGAGTGTCAAAAATGCCCTTGCAAGCATAAAAAGCTTAAGAGAAGTTACTTCCATTACAACTTTCACAGTTCAGCGCTTGCTGTAGAGACAATGAAGGGTAAACAAAGTAATCTCAACTGAAATAGCTTTTACAAAGAATTGTTCTCCTGTTTAGTTGCATATATAGGCAATTTAATGACTCAAAAAAAAAAAAGTCAGAATTCTGTCGTATTTGTTTTCTTGTTCACATGCTGATTTTTATGTTACACTAGTAATTGTTTACAAAAACTGTTACAATGGTTTACAGTTCTGATCTCATTGCTTCTAAGTGCCTTAATAAAAACTAGTTATGTGACAAATTTCAAGGAAGGTAATTAGTAAGAGCCTTGTTTACTTTTCCCTTTACCTTCTGCTTCTCTTTCCCCTTCCCTTCTTCCTGAAAACCACTATGGCCAGAAAAGGGAGCAGGGAAGCGGGGTATCAGTAATAGACGTGTCATCTCACATCAGAAAGATTCAAGAGTGATTGTGTGAGCACTTCTGCTGTGCAGCCAGGAAGGCTCTGTGCTTAACAGAGAGGTTTAACTGCGAGGGAGAAGGACAGGGAAGAACTTAGGCTGGTCTTTTGCCCCCACTAACTGAAAAAAGGTCAGTGTTTACGGAAACACCACAGGGTTTCATTGTTCGTTTTGGGTGTCCAAATGAACAAACCTGTCATTAGCTGATAATTAATGACATGTTTACATCATCAAGGCTATGAAATACTGTGCTGCAGATATGCCTTCTAGAGCAAAGCCTAGCTTTCTTACTGACAAGCCATGTCTTAGCTCAAACTGACTTTGGGACATGTCTGCCCTTGGGACAAAACCCAGCTGTTTTGTTAACTAAAATTTTCTACTTTCAAGAGCTTTTTCTGCCACCCTTTAACCCAGAACACTATTAGAAGCAGTTATTATACACTTAACAGCAAACAAAATATCTCCTTCACAGAAATCACTTATTAAATAAAACCAATATTAAAACATAGCAGATCTTCAATATTTCCTGTTCTTGACCATTTTTAACTGGTTTCAATTGTCTCACTAAAATCACTTAGCACTGATTAATGAGGTATAAACCCCATCACTTTTTATCTCTGCAGTTGGCTGCCTGTAGAGTCATTTGTACTCATCAGAGCAATCTCTGAACAAAAGAAAAGTAAGGCTAACAACCCAGAGCATCAAAAAGCTGTTTAAAACCTACACTATTCAGGTGACTGTAGAGTCACCAGAGCTGTTTTTTCAGATATGTTCAGCACACCAAACTGAAACCCTGAGATACTGTCATGATGTAAGGAACATCCCTCCAGCTTTTACCTCTCTCCTGCCTCAAGAGTCATGGAAACACATAGGTCTTGCCCTTGGTTCTCTTTCCTCCCCTTACCTACAGCCTCCCCTCTTCCCCGAGCCAAACAGCTTTCAACCATGAAACACTAAAAATATCCTGGTTATGAAGTCTGACCTTAAGTCAGCAAAGTCTGCACTGCTTAACCTTATAGACATGGTTTCAAACAGTGTAAGAACCAGACGGGCTTTGCTTTTGTTGGAAGAAAGCGACAATGCTGTTTTTAATAATGGCTTTATTTTTCTCCAGCCATCGGCGAGATTTGACATGCAGAATAGTCAGCATTCCACAATTTCTGCCCACAAGCAAGTGTGAGATGGCTCCAAGATGCCTCGCATCTCTGTACTGCAGTTTTCTAATGAGAAGCCAAACTTCTGAAAACTGGAGATGCTGCAGCACAGATAACCCTTAGAGAGGAACCCTGTAAAACTCAGAAGTAGAATTAAATCAGACTGCATTGGCAACACAGGAACCTACAGCCATGGACACAGTAGTGAGTTCCTTTCTGTAGACTGACTTGAACAAATTGTGAAAAACTTAAATATACTGAGTTTTTCCGTGACCTCAACCTACGACTGGTATCAATAGATGTTTTTCATTCAATTTCAGTAGCCTCTGATCGAACCATTTGTCTTCACAAGCATTTAGATATATTGCAATAGTTTTAAAAATTCCTCTCATAATAAAGCACATACAGAAATACTTGTTGAGACATGTTTCTGCCTGCTTTGATATGTGCTGCATCAATTTTCTGCTACAAATAAAAATGTTGCCTGCATTTAGTGATTAGCTGGGAGGAAGGAAAACGGTGGAAGGAATAAGATAAATCTTCTACCACTAGAAAGAAAAGTATAGTAATCCAAACCAGATGTGAGGAAAAAATTAGAGGCACATAAATACAATCATTCTAATATCTGTTTGGTTTCTGCCATTCAGATTTTTTTTTAATACTGAAAGATCAAATTCATTTATGATAAAAACAGACCATTTTTCTAACTAGATCTCAAAACAGATTAATTTTTGCCCCATGCCATGCTATCTTTAAATGTAAAGGCCTGTTTGTATTCCTTTCTCCTCTTCTTTTGGAGCTTCCTGGATAATTTACTCTTCCCTTTTCTGCTTTTTCTTTTACCGTTTTCTCCTTTCTGTTACCCTCCTTCCCTTTTAGTTTCATATAGACATTTGTACCCATTACTTGTGATTAGCTGCCTGGTCAGAGGTTACGTCGGCAGCAATATTTCAGTTCACACCAGGAATGTTCTAAAATCATTCACCTGATCATCCATCACTCCTCACTGTGGTTTGGCTCACCTAATGGACTGCATGAAACTGACTGGGAAGAGGCACTCCAGCAGCTAGGGAGCAGCCCGTGTATGGGATGGAACTAAAGCTCCTCTGAAGTGAAACTGCTGAAACATGTACAGTGTGGACGTTAGGTCCTCAGCACCAATTATTTTGCCACAGAAAAGTGCTAACATGGTGTAACAAAATAACAGGCTCGCATTTGAGTAACCACACACCCACTGAGGCTGTTCTGTGTCCCATGCATGCACCTGCTTGCTTTCATCCCAGTGCTATGGTTATCACACACAGCTTTAACATTCTTAGCCTCCTTTTGCACCTTCCGGCCACTGGGCTCCCCAGCACACCCCTGATGGTCTCTCGCTGCTCTGCCCTCCCCAGCATCCTTTTATTCTTGGTCCTACCCTTCCAAGAAGGCTTTGGCTCAGTTTCCCTGAACTCCAGGGATGGATCTTTTTTTTTTTTCACCTTCTCACTTGGGAAGAATATCATGCTTAACCAACCCCTTCTTCTTCCACCCAAATCTTTTGTTTGCACTGGGGTAAATGCTGCCCTATTAGCACAGCCATAACCATGCAGTTCACTTTTGCTATGTCATTGTGCTGTTCTTCCCGGCTTCTTCCTCAAAATATTCTGTTAATTCTCTGTGCAAACAGAGAGCATTTGAAATCCCACTGGCTGCTCCTCGATTGGTTTGGTCATGGGCGCCACCGACTGCAGCAAAGCTTTTCTCAGCAGCTGCCTGCAGATAGATGGGAGGTCTCTGTGCACTGAGCTGGGCAGAGAATGGCTTTGTCACCTCTGGCACCCAAGTTATCTAAAAGCCTCCTTTTCACAGCCCAAAGAATCAATCTTTCATTGTACAGCAGAATAACACTGGCTTGTGTTTCAGGAAAGAAGTAGCCCTATTTAGGTTTAAAAGAAAAAATGTTTTCAGCCTCTGCACAATCAGGCTCTTTGGAGTTCAGACAAATGGCCTCAAGTGAAAAATACTTAATTCTTCCTAATTTGAACCACTGCAAGGCCACGGGGAAACCTCCCCCTCCATATGAAAACCTCTCTGTCCCCCCACTGAGCTGTAGAGCAAAAAGGCAGAAGTCAAATAACAAGGGCTGGCGGGAGGCGATCTGGGTTCCCATCCTGCTCCTCTTCCTTGGGTAAGCTGCATTCGGCTCGAGCTCAGAGCACCTACCTGTTGCTTCTTGGATTCTTTCTTCAGTCTCCTGCAAAATAACTTGATCTCTCTTCCTCTGTGCCAGACTGCAAGCATCTTTTTTTTTAAGCTCATTTCATAGTCTTACCTGAAATGAAGAGCAGATGCGGGAAGCTCTGCAAACAGCTGAGGCCACCAGGAGCACCTGGCTCCTCACACAGATGGGGAGCCTGCAGCTTTCAGAAACAGGGCTGAAGCTCTGTTTTGAGTCTGTTGCTATGAAGTTTATGGTTGCAGCCTGTGGCTTCATCATCCCTCTGGTTGCTCTTGGCTGCCCAAGGCTAGCCTCAAAATTGCTGCAACTTCCAAATATTATCCCCTGTAGAAGGGCCATGCCTGATCCAACACACATTCATTTTGACATCTATCCCAATGCACCGGTTTTGTAATATGTGCCATTACTAAGCATCAGAAATTAACAAAAACAAGGGGACTAAAAATGAAAGTTTTTAGCAAAATGAAAGGCACCTCTGGTATTTGCGAATTTGCACTCTCAAATAAAATTACCAGCAGAGAAAGTATAACAAAGCCACATAAAATGCTTTAACATTTAATGCAGCCTCCACCAACACAACCATTTGCTCAAGCACTGCATAATTTTTTTATGTGTACACACTCTTGATTAACAAAACTCCACAATTAAAAAAGCCTAGATACATTCTGACACTAATGTGTGAAGCTAGTCCTATAGATTTGGCATTTTTTTTCTGTAATAAGCACATTTACAAGCTGGCACTTCTCTGGAACTAATTAAAGACATCACATTGTCAGCACATCTAGAAGACCAGTCAAACAAACAGACATTTATTTTCACATGTGACAGAGTGGTAGGTTTGTTCACAAATGAACAAAGAAATCTATTGAAATATGCAAACATGGGACTGAAAACTGAGTGATTAGTTTTTAAAGAGATATTCTAAAAGTTAATAGAGATCTATGATTTTTTTTTTTAATGGTCATTTCTTTTCCTAAAGGCATTATCAGAAAGGTAATTGGAATGCTTTTTCATGTTTTTGTCACATCTTCACAATTTACATTTTATTTGTATATATTTTTCATATATATGTGAAAATTTTGCTTGCGATACAAATAGCTGTAAATACAGCTCAGCCAGATGTCAGTGTGGGCTGCAACTATCCTAAAAAACATTCAGAAAAATAGCTGCCTTTTAGTCGAGAACTTGAGGGACAGTGAAAGGGTCTAAAGTATAGTTCACCTTTTACAGAGCCACCATGGCAACTAACAGCTGGCATCAAAGCCCCAACTTTATTTGATAGAGTTACAGGAAATCAAACATCCATGAATGCACTGCAGTTGAGACATGGATCATCGTGGATCTCTGAGCCATAACCACAAGCTTATTTTGTGAGGTGCTGTGCTGCTAGCCCATGGTCATGTACCTATAAGGAGCCTTGTTAGTGCCTCTCTGTTTGCCCATCCTGGAGGTCCTGGCACTGAAGGTGCCTCATGGCTTTGTTCAGTTGGCTTCCTGCACATTCTGGAGCTCACAACCCCCTTAGCCTCGGCACATCAGAGGTCTGGTGGGGCACACAGTCCCACAGCAGCCAAGGTCCTACAGAAGACCTGTGACAGCCCACAGCAGAAGTGTGAAAACCAAGTTACTTTGCTGCCCTAGTATGTGAACAGTCAGTGTGTATGGTGAGAACCTGCTTCTACTCAACAGGAGACAGGCAGGGGAATGGATGCTAAAGTAAAGTAATTATGGCTAGGAACTGAGTAAGTCCAACCAGGCTGAAGTGAACGATGGTAGGGGAACTTTGGAGTACAAAGCCACTCACATTGAGCTTTGCTGTTAGTAAAGCCATCTATGCCCAATATTGTTTAAGTGACAGTATTAGAAACACCAAATTTGGGTGCAGATGTAGCAAAATTAAGACCAATAGGGAAAAGCAATCTGGTGTGGGATGCTGAGAGGTGCGAGAGCAACGAATCACGGACTCCCACACGATTCAATGTGAAACTTGGCAGTAACTGGAAACATTTATTATCGGTTACATGATCACTTTTATACTCTTAAGCTGCTAACACACACACACACATAAACAACTCTTCATTGGCTAAAAGCTACTGTTCACACGCCTGGTTACAATACTTGATTGGGTAATTCCACATGTTCATGAGCCATTCTTTTACTTCTGACTAGTTACTGATTACAGCACACAGTCATCCCTTATCTTGTCTCATACACATTCTTGCTTGTTAGTCTGCTTTATTTTAGTTTTCACTCAAAGTCAGGAATTAATTGCTCAAGGCTTAAAGCACCAATAGAGAGGAGCTTGGATGGGGAAGGGAGATGCAACGCTGGCACAAAAGTCAGCTGAAAAAGAAAAAATAGGGAGTAAGGTATGAAATCAGGCAGAGAAAAATGGAAGGTGGATCCTCCAGCAGCAGCAGCACAAATGCTGGCAGACAGCAGTGATGCTGACCTGAGAGCTCCAGCCCATGGGGATGCCAGAGGGACCCTCCTTGGACAACCTGCCATCAGGTCTGTGTCTGTCAGATTTGCTGTGGGAGGAAATTGATTTGAACACTAAGAGAATTGTAATTTGATTGCAATTATGTGTTTATGTGTTTCACTGAACTTCAAACCTATAATGAACACTTTCATAGACAAGCCAAATACTTTACTTTGTTATTTAATTACAAGCTGGTATATCTGATTGCCTGAGATGTACCATTAAATTACTGAGAATTTTGCTATCCTACCCATTTCTTTCTAATGTGGTCATTAATTAACAAATGTGTTAATCAGTTTGCATCAGACCTTGAGTCTCCAACCTGAAGGGCAAGTGTCAGACCTTGGCAGTAACAAAGCTAAAAGCAGACTGAACCCAAAATGTTCCTTGGCCTGCCAGTGCCCACTTCTCTGACAAAAGCTGGGATGAAGTTAATTAGTCATTACTTATTGTCCAGGTCCTTTGTACTCTGTGTGGTTTGTCTGTGCAGCTGCCCTCGGCTACTGAAAAAAACCCCAAATGCCAGAAGGTCCTTCCTTCTAGGTTACCAGAAGTTATTTCCAAATACTGCTGTCACAGAGACAGGACAGGGAACACCAGCAGGAGACAAATGCAGGATTAATCTCCAGTGAATAAGGCAGTCTGAGACAGACAGAAATCTCATCAAGGACAAACTGCTTTGCTTCCCTGTGCGTCAGTGTGGAAGGCTGAAACTGCAGTTTCATCAGTCAGCTGCATTACTCAACATTTTGACAGAAATATTGAATTACTGTATGTATGGGCTGCAGTACTAAATTTCAGTATTCCCTGACCTGTAATTTCTTATGTTGCTGCTTCTACTGCAAACCAAAAGTCTGGCAACCGTTAGTCATATTTAACTGAAGCTGGAAAGACACTGTTGTACTATAATAAGACAATTTTCTAAATGGAAGAGAAGCTGGAATTGAACTTAAAGTCTCAAGAATTAGCTTTTGGCTGTTGTACATTTTCAAACTTTTTGACTTATTGTTAGATACAGGTTAGGGATGAAGCTTCAGATGTTTGCCTTTGAGATATCACTGCCTCACAGCATCAAGCTTTTTCTTTGACATTCAGCCAAAAATATCCTAAGTGATTTTTACCTAATTAGCTTTGCTTACATGTCTACATTCCTCAAAAGTCTTTGCTTCCTTGCTACAGATGTCTCTACAAAAAGTCCTGACTAGTCCTCATATTTCAAGTAAAGGATATGCTGCTATTAATTTTAATATGCGTGCTAGACCCTGTAGATACCATATTCCTGATACCTGAACTTTTCTCTCTCGGATTCCTATATTAGTGCACCCACAGTTTCACTGATGAATCCAAGGCCACCTTTAAGCTCTTGTACAGCTGTGCTCTTGCAGTAGAGTTTATTCAGCCCCTGCTTTAATCTGTGCCATTGGAGATACTCAGAACTAACCAGACAATGCCAGGAGCAACGCTGAAAGAAGTTGGCCTGGTCAGAGCAGGGAGCTGGAGCCACTGCCCTCCAGAGGTCATTGCTCACCTCAGCTGTTCTCTGGTTCTAAGCATCAGTGACAGCAGCCTGCCCAAAGGACTGTAGCATCACCGGACAGTTTGGGATGGCAGAGACCTTGGTAGGGTGCATGTGGTCAGGTCTGGGTCACAGACAGAGATGTTAAACAGGACAGGCCTCAGGGCAGACCTTGTAAGACCTCATGGGGCATCAGTCTCCAGGCAGATATGACCCAGTGTCCACCACCTCCGAGCAGAAATACCCAGCCAGGTATTAAGCACCCACCCAGAGCCTAACATCCAGCTGGCGTACAAGGACAATGTGGTAGAGTGCTGGAAGCCTTGCTGAAGTCAACATAAATGATACGTCCTGTTCTCCACTTGTCTACAAATCCAGTCATTCTATCACAGAAAATAATGAGGTGGGTGAGGCATTATTCACTCTTGGTCAACCATGCTGACAGTTCCCCATCACCTTTGTCTCCCTCATGTGGCCTGACATGTGCTCCAAGAGGACACATGACATGATTTTCCCAGGCACCTGAGTGAAACTGGTCAAACTGCAGTTTCCTAGATTGTCATTTTGACCAGTTCTCAAGGACCTCCCTCCATCTACATGACAATAAAGATAGGAACATAGAATCATAGAAGTGTAGGTTGGAAGGGACCTTAAAGATCATCTAGTTCCAACACCCCTGCCATCAGCAAGGACCCCTTCCACTAGACAAACCTGGCCTTAAACACTTCCAGGGAGGGGGCATCCACAGCTTCTCTGGGCAACCTGTTCCAGTGTCTCACCACCTTCACAGTGAAGAATTTCTTCCTAATATCTAATCTAAACCTCCCCTCTTTCAGCTTAAACCCATTTCCCCTTGTTCTGTCATTAACTGCCCGTGTAAAAAGTCCCTCCCTCCCTCCCTCCCAGCTTTCTTGTAGCGCCTTCAGGCACTGGAAGGCTGCTATAAGATCTCCCTGGAGCCTTCTCTTTTCCAGGCTGAACAGCTCAGCCTGTCCTCATAGGAGAGGTGCTCCAGCCCTCGGATCATCCTCGTGGCCTCCTCTGGACTCGTTCTAACAGGTTCATGTCTCTCTTGTGCTGGGGGCTCCGGAATTGGACACAGTACTCCAGGTGGGGCCTAATTTGAGCAGAACAGAAGGGGAGAATCACCTCCCTCGACCTGCTGGCCATGCTTCTCTTGATGCAGCCCAGGATATGGTTGGCCTTCTGGGCAGGCGCACATTGCCAGGTCACCTTGAGCTTCTCATCAACCAGCACCCCCAAGTCTTTCTCTGCAGGGCTGCTCTCCATCGATTCTCTGCCCAGCCTGTACGTGTGCTTGGGGTTGCCCTGACCCAGGTTCAGGACCTTGCATTTGGCCTTGTTGAACTTCATGAGGTTAGCACCGGCCCCACCTCTCAAGCCTGTCAAAGTCCCACTGGATGCCACCCTGTCCCTCCAGTGTGTCAACCGCACCACACATCTAAAAGAAGGGAATAATTACCAGTTGGCATTCCATGTTGTTTAAGAATAAATTTCTCTTTCCACTCATCTTTTGCTTTGAAAAGCTGCCCTATGCTAATTGATTCAAAGTTCTTGCAGGGTAGCTGTATTATTTTAGTTAGAAGTGAAGTCAGACCTACTCAACGGTCATTGTCAGGACTGAATCCTTTTTTATAGTTCTGAACTTTAATTGAAGTCTTCTGTGTTTGAAACCTCTGGACATGCGTATGAACAGCATGGCTTTGAGAAGCAGGATATTTACTTCCTTTAACCAAAGTATCACATGAAAAACCTCGTAAATAAGGACATGCTGGGCGCTTTGCCCAGGTAGGAGGCCTAACAGTGTGTAGCTCTATGCCAGGACAGATGTAAACGTCACAGCCATGTTCTAGTCATGTGCAAAAAATTACTCTGCATACTAATGCATATGGTTTATGCCCCTTCACTGTTGAAGAGAGGACAAAGTCCATTCTTTGTAGGCTCTGAGTAGACAATAGAGGTGAGTGACTTGCCTGTATGAGATAGCCCTCATATTTTAGACCCCTTTCCTTTGTCTTCACAGATCTGAGAATAGGAAGAGAAAACTTTCTAACACCTTCTCCCAGCAGAGAATGGAGCATAGATGTCCTGGGACTCTGTGGTGGTGTATCATACTGCTGGCTCAGGGATAAGAGCATTATCAAAATACCCATTTTGCTCTGGAATCAAACTGACATTACGACATATTGATATACAGACTGGGAATATCCTCTGTGGTCCTAAGAAATACAACATTCCAGTGGATGTCCTTCTGTGCTACTTTTACAGGTCTGCAAAGACCAGAAATCAAGATCAAGGAAAATGTGCTACTAAAAATGCTCTAAAACACTACTCTCCTTTCAAATCCAACTGGAAGAAATAAACTTGCCCTATTCTTTTAATAGTAAGGAACTTAAAGCCTGAGGAAAGTATTCACTGACTGCTAGATAAAGTGAATTCCTTAAAACATTTCTAAATTCTCACATATGGGATTAAAATTTTTAAAAGTAGAGGGTAAATTCTTATTTGAGCACATCAGAGGCATAGCAAGTCACACTGATCTCAGCCTGAAGTGAGTAAGTCTTTAACAGAAACAGAGGAACTAAGTAACATACAACTTTCTATCAATGTCAGTCTGTGATTCACTATCTCAGCGTAATTTTAATTTACTAAGAAGGAAAAAAGTTTATTCTTTATTTCAAAGGATAGAAGATAATTCTTCTATCAGCTATAGAACAGAAATTCTATGAAAAAAACCAGCAGCAATTAAGTAAAAAATTGTGCATGAATTTTATTAGAGTACTTTGTTTCCTGAGCAAGATTTACAACACAACATGCAGGTGCATTTAATAATTTACTTCACTATACATTCTGCACTTGTGACAGTTGTGCAACAAAAGTAGCAATTGAGAAAGTTTCCAGCTTTTAGTAATTTAATAATTTCAAAATATGACAGCATCCTCAATAAACAGAGCTTAACTGTTACTAGTGTCAATGTTAAGTTTCCTTTACCTATTAAGCTGAAGTGATTAATTTCAGCAGCAGGTTTAAAGCTCTTCAGACATAATAGAAACTGCTACATTAGAAGTTTCAGCAGTGTTCACTACATTTTTTTCACAATCTTAGACATGAGAGTAAAAACAATCAGGCTCTTTCCTAATGGATCAATTGATTAAAAACAGAGAAGGAAATAATTACGGTAGGAAGACAAACAGAATCTCAGCATATGTGATCTCATTTAGGTTCCTGCTCCAGCAGGGGGACTGGACTAGATGATCTTTTGAGGTCCCTTCCAATCCCCAACATTCTGTGATATGTAACTTATGTCAGCATAATTCTGACAAGTTCTTTTGATGAAGCACTGAGCTCATTGCAAGAGTCCTACATACATGTATAGCAAAAAAATGCCTCCACAAAATGTAATTTAATTACATTTAGTAAAATTAATACCTGCTTATTCAATCAGGTAACGCTGATGATGTTCATTCACACAAATGGTGTGCAGCTGTGGCTCATGTCTTTCAGAAGCTCTAAATAATTTAATTGTAAATCTTTGTCTTTCAGGAAATGTAAGGGAATTGTGAACATCTAAATAAAGGAGAGTATTCCTTTTAAAATCTGAGTACTGGGCATTTCCGATAAAGTTATGAATCTAACTTCTGTTCACTTTTATGCTTCACTGCATAAGACGCTAAAAGGCTATCTTGAAAACAGAAACGTGTTCACTGGGAGTGCTATAAGCAATTTACACAACAAAGCAACAGTGACTTCTCCAATCACAAGTGCAGCTCTTCCACAATGAATACTGATTTACGAGCTTATGCTAAAACATGACACAAATATATCCCCGTGTTTGTCTGAAAAGAGAAGAAATACAACATGCAGTACAGATGCACTGGTGATTTCAATGTAACACACACCAACCATGGGTCAAAACTCAAAAAATTGGTTCTGGGCTAACCTGACACCACACTGCTCTACATGCTACTGAGAAAGAAAGGTTGAGGCATACAAGTAGAAAATGTGTTTTTAATTTCTAGGAAAGCAAAGCTGGAGATGTTCTAAGATGAATGAGGAAGACTGGCAAGATTATTGACTAGAATTCATTTAGTAAATTGCTAATCACATTAGTTCATAGCTGTGCTCATCTCTGAATTAGGGTTACTAAATATATTAATGGTAATACAAAAAAAATAAAATTAATGTTTTGTTTTTTAGTTTGCCCATCACCTTGGTGCTTTTTGGGAAGGTCTAATACTTTAATCTGAACATCATTCTAACTGACAATGGAAAAGCCAGCACCAGTTTACACACAGAAAGACTGAAACTGCTGCTGAATGAGAAAAGTTTTCTGTTTTGTGTTCTGAAAGAGCTCAATTATGCTGGATCACTGAGTACTTCAGTGCAGGATGGCCCGGCAATCTGTGACAGAATATCCTGGTTGACAATTACATGCAGAAAGCTGCTTAAATAATGACCCAGTTCCCATGTGCTGTGCAGAGTGCTGCTATTTAAGCTGCTAATAGTCAACAGTTCGCACACAAGAATAGCACTTTGTAGCATACTAAAAATCTCAAACATCTTTAAATGCTCAAATGAAGGACCCAGTAGCATTAAAAAGGGAAATAAAAGAAGATATATTTCAGATTTGTACCACATATATAAGAACAAACACTTTTAAAAACTCTTTTAAACTCTTGGAAGGTGCCTATTGTGCAACCTCCATGATTAGAGAGGCCTGTTTTCTGTGGAAACACTAAAAATACTGACACAGCAGAACAGGGCAAAACACACACAGGCCTGAAGGAAGTCTCTGGGGAAAGAAAATTAAAATGTTTCCCTTTATTGTACACCAAAACATGTTCAAATTTATCTAGTAAGCCCATATGGCAAAGGAGCCTCTGGTAAAACAGACTTTTACTTTTTATCGGGTCAACGATTGTCACAAGTGTGGTGGTCACACTGACAAGATTTCTTTTCGTGCCATGCAAGACCACGGTATTACACACTAGCAGTGGAGAACTTCAAAACGTCATGAGCATATCACGTTCTTGTACACTAGTGTAGAACGGCCTCCCAAAGATAAAAGAATGTAGACCTGGTTTAATCTTCTCAGCCAAAGCCATTATTATGTTCAGATCGCCCTCTGCTGTTAAGTCAAGATCTATCTTTAAGCTACGAAGAGACTTGAAAGGTTTTTTCCCTTTTTGCCTGCAAGAAAATAAAAAAGAGTGTTGTAAAAAAGAACAGAGGAAGTTTCTTAAAGCCTGTTTTCTATTATCTGTTCACTTACGTGTCATCCTCTATGTATTTTATTAAAGTTAAGGCTTTTCTGTGAAGGACTAGCAGAAACTGTGCAAGAAAAGTACTCCTTAGAGACAAGCCAGGCTTCAGATGGAAGATCTGTCAAAAATTATACCAGAAAATTAAGTAGACATGGGAATTCAATAATCATTTTAAGAATGTGGAATATAAAGAAATACTGCATACATACATAACATATCCTTAATTATAGAAAAGCAGGCACATTAACAGCAGATTTGTAGATACACTTAACATTATTTCTTAGTTTTCTAGATGCCCAGATGGAATAAATTAAGCTGTTTTGGAATTATTTTTGAATAAAGTATTATTTTCCTTTTTAAAATGACCTGAAATTAATCCCAATCAGGTAGCTTTCTCAATCTGTAATTGTAGACATTGCTGTACAGAAACAAAAAAATATGCATTGTTTTTCACATGTAAGAAGAGTTTCAGTATTATACTAATAACACAAGTATTTTTCTCTCTAGTTACTCAGAAAAGAATCATAGCACTAGTATGAAAAAGAGCTACCAAGCCAATAAACTATCTATTCATGTTAAATTATCTGTTACTAGGGCTCGAAGTACTGAACTTTAGCTCTTGTTCTTTCTGAAAAAGCAACAATTACCTGATCCAGGAAAGCTTTTACTAATGTATCTCGATGCAGGATATCTTGAAAGACATTTCTATAGAAAAGAAAGCAAAAAACATGTGAGGTAATGCCATGATGGTACACTAACTGTTCAGCAGCTGCGCACAGCAATAGCATTACTGCTTTCAATCTGGCAGAAATTAAAAGTGAACTCAGAATTTTAGTCACTTATAATCCTGCTATTCTTAAAGCTAATAAATAATTTTAAAGCAAAACTTTCAGATGAAATGGACTAAGCCCAGGAGAGCCATAGGGCCCTGTTAAATACACGTACATCTGTTATACCCCTAATTAAAACAGGCAACATAATTAACAGAAGATGGCCAGAAGTATCACTGAAAATGAATTTCAGTAATATTTAATGCAACAAAACTACTGACAGAACTGGTAAACTCCTCCAAAACAAATACAGTTACCAGAGCTGAACGAGCTTCTTCAAAGCAAAAAAAACTCATGTACTTTACTAGAAAATACCCTTTGCACTATTTACTCTCTTCCCAAATCAAGTAACTTTAAAAGATGTGACAGAGAAGTACATACAAATCAGGTGTGAAACTTTCATCTGTGTGGATAATACGATCTTGAGACATTTCTTCATCTGAATTAGCTCTCCAGAATGCTGTCAGCTCGGATCTCATGTATCGTCGTTGGTTATAGATGTGTTCATGACAAGGGGGCATCTGTTTCACTGTATTGACATCTACATCTATATGTGTAGTAGGATATGGGGCATACATTACTTGACGGAAGGGCAACACAAAGCTTCCTGTTGCATCCTGTTTTAGTGAAAAACATTATTCTTCTAGTTACTTTTCTTAAAAAAACCAAAGCTATATTGCAACAAAAAAATATTAAAACATCATGCCTAAATTTTAAATCCCATTTGTTTAGATGTGTTTTGTTTGAGTGAACTGGTTGTTGTAGCCCAGTAAAAAGTCCTTCATACTGGATGATTCCCTTAATGTAACCGTGAAAACAGGTACCGAGGTAACCTGTGTATTACAGTATTCCATCATCTGGTTCGTGAGCCCATTAACATTACAGTATTATATTTATCTGTTAAGTTCAGACTGCTTGCTAGAGCAAGAAGCATTATTTTTCTTTTCATCTTTACCCATTGCTACAGACCTTTTAAAATACTGAGAAACCGTAGGACTGATGGACTGCTTATTTTTTGGGTTTGGTACAACACAAAGACTTAATGTCTTTTGAGATCCTAGCCCCAAGTAGGCAAGAGTATTATTATTGTGCCTCAAAGTACAGGAGCAATTCTGGACAATACTCAAGAAATAGATGTGTCAGAGAAAAGACTGTCTTCGAATACTAACATGCAAATAGGTACAGGGAAAGCTATAGTGCCAGAAAGGAATCAAGGGAAAATGACATATTTCTTTGAACATGAGTGTGGGTGCACATGTACACATGAGAAGCACATGCATACACATACATTGAAGAATTTTCTTAACTACAGTAGAAGAGAACTTTCCTAAGCACACTTACTTTGAGCAAGCCTTGAACAAAAAGTCCTGACTCGTATTTGAAAGAAGACTCATTTCTACAGAGTCTGGAACACTTCCGCTCTGACGGCGTAAGAAACAGACACAATGTTCTCACAATCTGCATTAAAAAGAACAGTGTTGAAAAACATGAAAATGTAAGGAATGAAGTGATCTTCAAATGCAATTTCTGACTAGAATGTATCAGACATTTCAAAAGATCAGCAAGAAATATCATCAAGCTTATTAAAAAAGCCAAAACTTTACCAAGGTCACAGAATAGTGACATGCTCAAATAAGCCATATTACTCCAACTTCTTGTCAAATGAAGAAAAAGTCCAACACTTGTTGGCAAAGTTTGGTTTTTAGCCACCTGTGTAGAACAAGTCACTTCTGCTTTCTGCTACCTCTTCCTATTACATAAACATGAGTTACTGTGATTACCTTCCTAGCTTTTTAAGCCTCTTTATTTCATTCATTCTATACTGAAACAGCAGCTATTGTCTTCAATCACACAGTCAATTTCCTAAATAAGTATCCATGCTTATTTCCTCAGTAATTTCCTCAAACTCTCCATTAAAAACAACAATGGTACTTCATTATCCATTTTCAAACTCCTTTGCTGCAACAGCTACACGTAATCATCTCCAAACACAAACATGTATTCCATTCTGCTAATCTTTCAGTCTTAACCAGTGGTGTCCTATCTGTGTCTGTAAGGTGTCTCTATCCTTGTACAATCTGTTTATGAAGTACCTAAACCAATGACAACATAGTTTTCTGACTAATGCTTTTTGCCACTTATGCAAGATGCAACATGTTTTTTTTTATTTTAAGAAAAACTAAAGTATGCCATAAAGAAAGCAATTACTTCAGAACAGTTGCACCACGACACAAAGCGCACAGTGCTGCTAAGAACCTCTGTAGAATTTATGAGATTTACCCTGGATTTATCTGGAGATGCACATTCTTCTAGACTCTTTTTTTCCTATGGTGTCTAACTTATAAATACATTATTTTACATACTCATAACCACTTAGACCTTAAAGCCTTTTAATTAATTATTTTACGAACTATAAACTTTAAGCTTGTTATAACCATTCCATTCCAGCCTTTAACATTTCCTCTATTATGCTAACTCAATCAGGTCCAAATCTTATATCCCTGAAACTATACATATTAACTGTGGTTAGCTGATTTCAGCTAAGAACTCAGAATTTTCTTTCCTCTGGTTCCACTGCTGCTCAGGATTATTTTTGATTTACTGCTCATTTGATCAGAGGTGCCTCACCAGTGCTGCCAGAACACACAAAACAATGCATTTGCCCCCCTACTCCAATTTTTATAAAGCATCACAAACTGCTTATTTCAGAACACAGGTTTACTAAAAGTGCTTTGAATTTTTTAAAAAGAAGACTTATATTTCACTTCACCAAGGAGCATTATGCACTATAAAATACCCAATATATAATATGCATAGTCTATAATTAATATATAATATAATCAGCAGGCCCACTTTTCTTAATTTTTTTTTCACATTGAAGCAATACACACAGATACATACATATATACCAAGAAGGGAATCAGCTTTGAGAATTAAAATGAGTTTTTCCTCAAAGGAAAGTGTCAGTCTTACAATATAAACCAGAGCTCAATAATTAGTACATCACTATTAAAAACATAATCAGACAGAAAAGCCCAATACACAAAAAGATTCCCTATGAGAAAATGAAGTTACCTGAATATACTCCTTTTCCACATGTCCCACTGTAGGACTTTTGTCAGGGTCTCAGGACATGAGACCATTGTTACTGTGTGGCCCAGAGGCCCCAGTGTAAACTGAAAACTTACAATGCTGCATAACTACACAGAACCTACCCTCACAGCTGTATCAGTACACTCATCAAGTGCAGCGGTGCCTAATACCCGAGGCCTCTAGGATTGCACAGTTTTATGAAACCCTTCTTTTCATTCCCAGTTGCAGGGATATTCTGAATCAAAGAGGTTTATTAAAGGATTCGGCTGTGAAGGTAGAGAGGTAACCGATTTAGTGAAATACATTTTCTCACAAAGAAAACAACTTTTTCTTCATGATTTGTCTCTGAATAGCCTAATTGAAAATTAACTTCAGTGTTTTTATTAGAAGGGATGGAGTGACATCCTAATTAAATGCAAGTCAAAGGGAAATCTGAACAAAACGCTGAGAGATTGCACTACGCTAAGAAGAAATATGCTTTAAGAAATATTTTAATGGAGAGTAAACACAAGTGTATCTCTTCCAGGAATTGCTTTCAATTTATCTGAAACTAGCATTTTGGTATAATCAAAAAGCTGTATAAAAAAAAAAACCAAAAACTTGGAGAATTCTAGTACGGAAAACATCCTAATTTGATTTTTCCTTCACATACTGAGTAAGCTTAAAATACGTATCAATAAACTCTCCATTTACACCAAAATATTAGAGAAAAAGCAGTTCAGGTGATAGTTTCATACTGGTTCAAATGAAATACTTCATAATTAGCTTACAACAGATTTAAGAATAGTAACAGCATGGGGAAAAAATGTCTACCACAAAAATGTAATTATTTTCTTGTTCTGAAATGACAGCTTCCAAGACTGACCTTTTTTCTTCCCAAAAAGACCATAATGATGTATATACTCTTCCCCATTAAGAGGTACAGCTAATGCTGCTTATTGTTTCCAGACCTGAAAGCTCCTAAACATCATCTCTACTGATGTGCTCCTGCAAGCATGACACGGAGAGTGTTTGCTGTTATGGGACTCAGTTTTAGGGGTTTATATTTGTACTTTGCCTCTTTCTAGTTCTTCTGGAAAGCTGAGTCAAACCTAATTTAAGATCTACCAGTTAAACTGTAAACTTATTTACCAGTTAAGTTCTAAACAGACTGAAGACAAAGTCAACACAAACACAGCTACGAAGGAAAAAATGCTGGAACTGCTGGAATGGTTTAAGGTCCCAGTAAGCCTGCCTGTTTCAACATGTGTGTGTGACTATAGATTCTACAGCTTTGAGGTTCCATGAAATACAAGCAGTTCATTATGCAGAAGCACATTCATTCCCAGTGCAAGAGAAATAATGCAGAAATTAGTTTCTTAAGAATATACAGACAATATCCATTGACATAGCTGAACTGAGCAAGCCAGTTCAGACCTCTTCAATTTGTACATTTTAGCTAACAAACCTCATTTTAAATGCTCAGACTTGTTTACTACTCATTTATATAGAGTGTCAAGTAAATTAAATACATTGGTTTTCTTACAGCTGACAGAATACAACTGATAAGGCAATTTTAGGAAGAATTATCAATTGCTAGACCAATCAGCTGAAGTCAGATAACCAGACAACAGTATTTCTTCCTTCTTCAACCTCAAGTAGGTTTATAGATAAACCTTGTTCCAAATAACAGGCTAACACTCCTAATAATCAGTATTTAAGTTTGGTTTATTAGAAAGTGCATTACCTTATTAACTTTTTCTGCGCTGCTTCCTACAACTACAGAACAACCACAGGTCTGCAGGTGTGAACTAATTGCACTGTAAATAAAAACAAACATAGGTTAATACATTTAATCAGACTTTTCAAATAAAACAATTATAATTCTCACAAGATGAATGAAGTGTTTATAGTACAAATACAGGCCCATACCCATAGGACTCAGAGAGCTGTGTGGGTTGTTGCTGAAATCCAAGTTCAACAGTATTTACATTTTCATTTTGATGACTAGAAAGACTGTCACTCAGAACCTCCAAACAGAACAGTTAAGGAGCAAACAAAAACTCTCTACTGCTACCACGTAACTGTATTACAGAATCTGTATAAAGTAATTAATCTAAGGTGACAGAAGACATATTAATAATGAAGGATTTGAAAGCATCTTGAAAGAAGATCTATCCCACAGTTGTCTTCATTTTCTAAACTGTGGATCAGAACCCAGTTTTGGGAGCCTTCGCAGGTCAACTGTTCCACTCTTAGTAGCGACATGGGCAAGAGCACGTCACAAGCTTGAGTCTCTCAGAATACACAAAGACATGCTGGAAACTGCGTGATCTTGTCTCGTGAGCTGCCAGCAGCACATATCTGATTTAGTTTATCTGAAGTTTGGAGGGTGCAGTAAATATACCTGGACTAACCCTGACAACTCTCAACTTGTCCTTAAGAAACTTCTGTTGAGGTTTCTTATCCTCATCCTCCCTTTCCCCCTGCACTTTCTCAAACCAACACCTGGCCCATAGCTTTAAAAAGTCTAGATACCCTAGAAGGTCCAGATACTATTGAAAAATTTTCTCCGCTACGTGTAAATATACAAAAGTACATTTATGCTATCTTACTGAAGGATGCATTGTATGTGATTAATCAGTTCTAATAAGCACCTCTAACGGATAAGGACTATAACAGCTACACTCAGACTCTGAAAGTCTGGTGGACTTTATAGTGCACCTGCTACTATTTATC
Organism: Antrostomus carolinensis; assembly: GCF_000700745.2. NCBI lineage: Eukaryota > Metazoa > Chordata > Aves > Caprimulgiformes > Caprimulgidae > Antrostomus > Antrostomus carolinensis. The sequence goes on along the minus strand of NW_010302441.1, from coordinate 7,501 downwards.
TTATCAAGTATATTCTAAGAGTTAAATTTAAGGCCATCTGAATACTTACGAATTCTTGCTTGGGGGCAGAAATAGATGTTCAGTTACATTTAGAAGTTACTAAGAAAGTATTACTGCTTATTTTAGAGGTTGATACTGTTGATATGGCAGTTTATTTAGTTTAATCAAATTTTTATTTCGAGTATAAATCCATAAAAAAACTGTATTTAAGACTTGAAATCTGAAACTAAATGAGCTGATATGCTTTGTAGATCAGCTAAAAAGCAGATTTTTGGAGCCTTCACATGAATGGCTAAGTTCTTAATTTCTTTTCAGGACAAAATTTCCAGGGAAAAGAAGTAGCAAGAAGAAATAACTGGCACCCTACATTATACTACCTGCCAAATAAATCTCCATTTGGTATAAGAATAGCTTATCATTGTAGGATCAATGGCTCTAGTTGTTTACAATAATCCATTCCATGGTATTCACTTAATTATTCTGCAAATTTTCTATGGAACTAAATAGTACATTATTGTGAAGAATTAGTTAATTTAACAAATGAATTTCTGTAGTACTGAAAGCATATGTGATGCTTATAAATAGATGGCACTAAGCACTACGTAAATAAATGCAGTTACACTGTAAGATGTTCTGAAAGGTAACAGTACATCAGTTAAAATCTATGAAATATGCTTTCCCACAGGAAGAGAACAAGTTGCTCTCGAGTGCAACTACTTCCACTTATACATTAAAAACAGGAGAAAAAAAAGAGAAATACACAATTTGATAATAAGCGTTCTATATGCCATACCATTAATGACTCTTACTCATAGTTTATGCAGTAAACACAACCCAGGTTTTTTAGTATTTCATAAAAATGTAAGACTTTTGACTTATATCCCCATAAAATTAAATGTAAGTATCAAAGAAAAAATATATTTGATAGGAATCCTATTATCAAGCACGTGATGCTGTGACAACACAGTCTATAGAGATGCAGCTAACAGCCCAGAGCCATTCTTCTAAAAATTCAGCAACTTCTACAGCATATTAGAGACAAAAATCTCAAAAAGACAAATACATCATCCTCTCCGCTCCTACAAAGAAAACATGTTCACATGCACATACAGACAGACATATATATATGCACACACAAGTGTAAGCCATTTTACTGCAGCATAAATCAAAACTGAAATTCATACTTGAGCAGAAAGCCTTCATGGCAACTATCTCCAATGTCATCATCATTTAGCACTGTGTCACTTATCTGAAATGCAAGTAAATACAAACAAAGGTTAGACAAGGATCTGCAACACCTTCCAATTACTTTATTTTTTGCTTTTGGTGATAGGTGGGAACTGTTTTGGAAATATTTAAGCTAAGTTGCAAGACTGCCCAAATAAAGCACACAACCTTAAGAAGACCTCTGACTTCTGCCAAAGCGTTTTGAACACGAGCAAGTCACTCAATTATTAAATGTTCTTCACCAGTCAAAAGTCAGATTCCTCCTAGCGTTCTTTTCCTATAACCTTGTCCAGAATAAATTAGTTCACCTGAGATCACTTCTACTTCTTTCGTGAGAACATTAAACCACACTGAAACAGGTATCAACATTAAAACCATTCATCATCAAAGGGTGTTTCCACACCACTCATAAACGGTATCCCACCTGGTCAATTTCGTCAAGTGCTGACCATAAAAATCACTGCTAGTACTCTTATATTCACCGACCTAAAACAGTTTTGTTAAACCACGCCCTACAGGATTTGGGAGAACTTGATGTGAAACAACTGAAGTGTAAAGTAACTTATTACAACTGTGGGGTTTTGTCTGCCAAACAGAGTACCAAACCAGAGTGCCAAAGCCACTTTTTTATTCAGACTGAAAAGAACACAAGGACTTACATCTATTTCTTCCGGAACACTGTGTGATTTCATGGAGGAAAGGAGTTCCATTACAGGAATGACTTCTCCTGTCAGCATTGGAATAATGCTCTGTCCCTGTGCAATAAATAAAATGCTTGAAGTAAAAGCACATTCTGCAGTCTGAGAAGTTACCATGAACATGAACTTGCAATATCACATGCAAAACATCTTTAACTTCCTATTGTTTGGAAGTGTGGTATGAGCAGAAATTGATTCCTAGACTTCTTGAGCTTTGCTCATCAATAATTATGAACTGGAAACATACATTTTGTTTCTCAATATCATGTCTAAAATTTCCAGGGTCCTATGCTAATTTTCACAATCAACTTGACTGGCCTAGATAAGGAGTATTTGGAGTGAGATAGTTTGATCACACCATATACATGCAATTACTGTTAAGCATTTTAGATCCAAGTCTGATGTTTTAACAATGGCAGGAAAGCAAAATAAGGCATATTAGTTATAAACATATAAAATTATTTATCTGATTATCTATCACAAGAAGCCGAAGCCACAATTTCACATTTACAGTTTCAGAAATGAATTTTTTTTCAGTCTTATCCATTAGATCTCCAACCACATTCCAACACGACAGACTCCATACATCTCTGTTAACTTGAAAAGGTAATGATCTAGTGAAAAACCATCCTTGATAGGAGGTGAGCGTGTATCTATGGAAGCTACTATATTTACAGAGCTTCAAGTTCAAGTAAATCACTTTCCTTTTCTGAAAGGTAATATTCTTCATAGATTCCACTTTACCCATAAGTGATGAAATATATTTTCCTTCAACTTGTTTGCAGCTTCTATCATCCTATCTTCAGAAACTTTGCCTCCTGTGCATGGCAGGTCATCAGCCAGTCCAAAGTATCTTCCTGGATCCCAAAAGTAAGAAGCACCACCAACTTCTACAGTCACCAGATGCAGTCAATCAGTTTTGTGATGGTGTGCCATACGCATCAACCAGCTGACCCTTACCTGATCCTCCATTCTCTCCGTGCCTTCCAAGACAATCTTCTGGAAATGTTCTTGCCTCTCCTGAGCAAGAGAAGCAGTTAAATATAAACGCTCTGGTATTTGTTTATATATGTATGCACACAACAGTCAAATGGTACAGTTTCTTCCCTGTGGAGTCATGCTTCTCAGATTCAGTTTCGATGTTCAAGTCTTTTCTTTTACAGAGTTGACATTAGCAGGAAATGACGTTACTTTAAACAGATCAGTGCTCCCTGCTCTGCCCCCCACCAAACCTCTCACAAGCTTGGGCAGGAGTAGCAGGAAAGGGAGGGTGTGATGACAATGACAAAACATTAATTTTCTTCATCATAGATCAAGAAAATGCCAAATGATCATATTATAGTGCAGAATTCCATTTTATGTATGGATTTTTATTTTCAAATGGATAAGGTACAGACTGATGGCTCCTGAAGCAGCAAGAAAAAAATGAGACCTCCAGAATGAGAAAAATTATTTGCTTGGGGGGGCAGAAAAAAAAAAACAGGAATTTTTTTTTCCCTACTTCTTGAAACACTGACAACCCTTGAAAACTGTTTTATAACCAAGTACAGGAGACATGAAACCTCAAAATACACAACATACAACGTACAAGAGACTGGACAAAGTTCTCAAAACAGACTCATCGGCAGCTCACTAGCTAACCGCATTCAAAACGAAACTTACAATGGAATAAAGTTATTATTCACAAGGAGAATTTGTCATTAATCACTGGAACAATCAATACAATATGCAAAAAATGGAAGATGTGGCAAGAACTAATGCTGTATTTTGCTAGATGCTGATGGGCTGTTGCATTTTTATTGCTTACTCATTAGTTTCCCGTGACTGAACTACTCAAAGTTGATCAACTTCAAGTGGGAAGAGTTTACATAACTTCTTTTGAGCAGATGAATAGGGAACAAGCTACAGTAACTTAGCCTAAAACAGTAATAGAACTTGTCTAACCATCTAAAAGAAGTATCTGTGAAAAACAATACTGGAATGAGGCAGATTCCTTTGGGGCACTTCCATCCTTAAGTCCAGTATCAGTGAAGTAAAACATCCTTCACAATGAAGATCCTTTGCTTTAAAAGAAGTCAGTCTTCATGAAGATAAGGCCGAACAAATGGTGCAAGACACTTCTTTTTAGATATATAACTGCTCAAAATTATTGGACAAACATCTGGAACAAAAACTGAAGTAGTAAAAGGTTTCCAATCCCATATAGATGACTTGCTTGGAGTTGCTTGTCTTTGCCAGTCTGAACACTGTTCCACGTTTCTCCTAGTGTTGAGTTCAAAAGGTTTCTTCTCTTCTGAAGTCTAGCTGGAACTGCTGTCCGGCTCTGTACAGAACTCATGAAAGCTGATAACCATAACCATTAGAAATTACAGAACAGACACATAGTTCCTTTCAGATATAACTTCAACATTTTTTGTTCTGTTGTAGCCTAGTTGCTGAACTGCCTCAAATTGCAAACTGCAAGATAAGCCAGAGTATTACCATTCTATGACTCATGCCTTATTTTAATCTACATTTTCAAAGCAGTTTTCTCTCTTCTAGACAAGGCTGCAGAACTGCAGATACATGCAAGGATCTTTGATCTTCCTCCAAATGGGGAAAAAAAAAAAAAAAGGAAGAGAGAGACAATAAATGTCTATTTCAGAATGTATCACTGCCTCAGCTAACTCGGTTGACCTATTTGCTTCAAGAACATCCGAAAAACAACAAAGAACTTACTGACTAATTTCTGAGGAAACTAGTAGAAAACATTTCTTCGTCATTCTCAATGCTACTTGAAGGCTATTTCTCTTGTGGAAACATACCGATATGGATCAATGTCCAAAAAGAGAAAAGACACACCACAGTTAAGAATGATGGACAATTCTTATTTGACCACTCACATTAAAAGTCAGTACAGAGGATGCAAAATGACAGAGAAGCAATGTAATCTAGGACATGAGATAGCGTTCACTTACATCAAAAGCACTAACGTCCAGCAGGCTTTTAGAACAAGATTAGGAATGAAGTATTTGTTTCTGTTATATTGAAAATGAACTCTATGTGCTATCCTCCCTGTGGAAAATAAACCCCAGAAGCATCAAGAACCAATCTGATGGAAGACACTGACAGCCATCATCAGCCAATAGAGCAAAAATCAACGGAGTTTGTTCGTGTGGCAAAAAGGAAACAACACCACAAAAATTAACATCGGCTTATTATTCCTGGAATCTTAATTAGTTCAGATAAGAGCACAGAAAAAGGAAGTTTAAAATATGTTGACGAGATGTCTAGAAACAGAAGAGGAACAAAAACTTTATCAGACAAACATGCATCAGCATACACATTACAGCTGACATGCAATCTACTGCTCTAAGACAAATTGTACTCCATGAAGACGACAGAGATTTTAATTTTTATTATTAGAAGGTTATTTATTTTAAACAAAAATACATAACAGTTTTCACTTCATAAGGAAACATCCATTAATGTACCCAAAGGCAAGAGCTGCAATTCTTCAGAAAAATTTAGCATGGTTTTTTTAATTTCAAAAGTAGAAATATTTGGACTAAAGTAGATGTTTTTTCATGATTCTCCCATTAGTTTTACGCAGTTTAACACCTGCCAGACTGTTTGTTGATACCCCTTTTTTTGAAAAATAAAACCGCAACTACAATGACAACATTAAATGCATCAGATCCCTTTTCTGGACCTCAGTAGTGAAAACAATTATTTGAAACACAGTACATTTACAATATTACCTAGTTTGAACACACTATTTAACACAGTTAAAAGCAGCAATTTATATCAAATTCTGAGAGATTAAAAACTGTACAGAGTATCTATTTTACCCAGATATCCTAGCATAAGTTATATTATCAGGATAAATCATGTGTCTAAAAATCCCAGCCTTGAATCTGCTGACGTATTAGTAACTTCTAACCTTCAAAATGGTATACTTGTAGAGAGGTCAGCTTCCTCCGACTTTTTGTGCCTGGACTGCTACATAACAGGGGTCACAGAATCTTAATTCTTGCTTTTGCTCAAGTAAACTTGGGCAACTGTTTTTAGTAATGAACAACAAACGTACCTTATGCATCCATATTCTTCCTTTCCTTATAATATGTGTTAACCTATCCACGCACACTCTGTGAAGCGGCAGGTAGAAGCCAAGTTCACTTTGCGGTAGTATAATTGATAGTCCATACGTGCTTCTGTCTCCGTTCCAGTTTCCATCAAAGATCAATGACACAATGATTACTCTTTTTTCTGCCAAGACGAAGAACTTCACATCTATTGCACCGCTTTCTGCGTTCCGAAGTATTTCTCCATTCAGCGTGTGGTTAGCAAGAAAAGTTATTTCACCGTCACTGAGAAGCACCTGTTCTGTCTTCGGGGCCCAGATATGCCGCACTCGGGGGCCAAGAATATTGTCCCAGTAGGCAAAAGTGGCAGCTAATAAAGGTGACTCACCATTCAAAGAGATCTCTGTTTTAGCAACTGCAGGAGATGGTGGTGGACAAAGAGCTGACATGCCTGCTTCCTCTCTCGTGTTTACTGGAAATGCTTACATCACCTAAAAACCAGTTTTCATAGAAAAAAAAAAAACCACCAAAATTAGAGCAGCACTCCTTATTATCTCATCTTCTTTTGTTTCCACTAAGGCTTACAAGAGATTTAATTGTAGACTTCATTCAAGAAGGAAGTGTATATGCATGCCTTCCACATAATGAAATGGTATGCTTTACAAATGTTAGTCAGACCTCAAATACCCTTTACTCACTACACAAGTACGATGAACCTGCACAGCATTCACCTTGTGTAAGAAAATTGACATAGGATAAATATATCCTTTACATCATGGTGACATGCAGGGTGTTGTGATACAAGACAAATGCTCAGCACTTTATAAAATGTATTGACAGAAAATTCTTCATATTGCATAGACATAAATCCTTAAACATTTTCCCTAGCAGTTTCCAACAACCCTACAGCTTCCCCATTTTGATAAGGCTGCAGAAAATAACATGAAGTTTCACCTTCCCGAAAAGTTATGCTAGAGTCACAGGAAGACATTAAATAAAACAGTTTTAGGAACAAATTCAACCCAGGATGGAAAGCTGTAAAAGCTAAAAAGCACGTATCTTGACAAAACCTCACATGATCAGAACTCAGCTTCCCTTTGCCCTCTGCCTGCAGCATTCCAGAGGACAGCAGAGGCGAAGCCCCCGGTGTCAAAGGAGCGGTAACGCCCACCTCACTGACACAGCTGTCCCTTGCCAGACCGCTACCACCGTTCCATCTGCCTTAACATTTTTTCTTTCCTTGGGAGTGTCCCCAACAACATCGTCCAGGTGCATTTCCTCACAACAGGAGGGTAAAGGACCTTTCTTTCAGGCGTGACTGAACAACACCAGGCTCTCCCTTGCCCGACGGTGACCGCCCTGGCGGGGCGCGGGCCAGCCGAGCCCGTCTGAGGCTCTACTCGGGACTTCACGGCTTTCAGGGACGGTGAAAGGCAGCGTCAGTCAGTCACCCTCGCCTCCTCAGGCTCAGGGGCTGGCCAGGAACCTCCTCTCACCACAGCCCTGCCAGAA
>NW_010302440.1:5049-6004 GCF_000700745.2 Antrostomus carolinensis | reverse complement strand
GGTTGTCAAGTATTGGAACAGGCTACCCAGGTAACTGGTGGAGACACCTTCCCTGGAGGTATTTCAAGGATGTGTAGATGTGGTACCTGGGGACATCCTTTAGTGGTGAACTTGGCAATACAGGTTTACAGTTGGACTAGATGATCGCAATCGTCTTTTCCAACCAAACTATTCTATGATTCTATGAAACTATCAGGGCTTTATTGATATGCAAACTGGGCAATGAGAGAAGTGTGTAGAACAAAAATTTTAGTGAGAGAACGGAGGTAATATGCATTAAGAATTGAATATGGCAAGACATAAGATAGATAGATAGATAGATAGATAGATAGATAGATAGATAGAGAGACAGATCTGGAATGAGGAACTGTCTACACTGTACAAAGATAAGTGGTAGGGGAAATGTTCTATTTGTATTCTATTAGTACATAAATATTACAGTTTCCATGGTGTTGGTATTTGTCAAACTACTTTCTAAGGAGAAGTTCAAATACTGAGTAGTTAAATGACTAAGAATGTCATTCGAATGTTAGTTACTTCAAAAACTTAGTATGTAACAATATCCACCCAAAGCATTTACAAATTCCAAACCACCACAATTATTTTTGAAATTATAACCCCTCCCATGAAATATGTATAAACAGAACTCTCCCTGGTGAGTGCTTGAAAATCTGGCCCTTTGGCCCCAGTCTTTGGTTCCTTGGTTAGTTAATTAATAGGCTTTTCCCAGAAAATAAGTTTCATACAAATCCAAACAATGGACAAATTCACAGAAAACGTGAACAGCTCATAGGCGAATCATGAATGGAAGAAAGAGTTGGAGTTCTTCAAACAACTTGATAGATCATATGACCTGTTATTTCACTTAGTACCAGAGTGGGGTCCTAGTACATCTGAGAAGCAGTGTGGTAAGAAACCCGTAGGTGTTTAATATAATTCTAGAGAGGAAATGATA
>NW_010302440.1:0-5015 GCF_000700745.2 Antrostomus carolinensis | reverse complement strand
TTCCTGTTAAATTTAATCTGTTTTTCCTAATTTTCCATACTACAGAAACTGCAGTTTTTTTAACTATATTACTGTGCAAGTAGGCTCTGTAATGGCTCTTCTCTAATTACTACATGGAGTACTAAAGAAATCATTACAGAGGGAGTGAGGAACATATTTAAACATCTTCAAAAATCCCTTTGCATCACATCTATATTTTTAGACACCTAAGTACTTATGAAAAGCTGTCTCTTTGCAGATGCATAATTTCAAGCCCACTGATAGCTCACTGCAGTCAGAGGATGCCTTTCACACACTTGAAGTTACACATGCTCCTGAGTGCTTTGCAGAATAAGGGTCTACTTTATCTGTCAAATGGAAGTACAAACAGCTGGAAACTCTTCATTAAGCAGCCGGAAGGGAGGGAAATACAATGAGACTTTAATAAATCATAAAAATGTTCCGATGACTGGTTTTGCATGAAAAATTCAAGCAAACTCAAAATATTTTTGGATGGAGGTCTCAAAGGCACATTAACGTATTCTGAATAATAAAAACCCACCCTCACACTCACATATTTAATTTACCCACTTTCTGGTTTCATCCTGCTCTTTTGAATAAGACAAACTCTCATTAAAACTAATGGTAGTTTTGCCTGAACATGCACCTGCAGGATCAGGCTTCAATTGCTGAAACTCACATTTACTCCCTGAAACTACCAGCAGATCAGCATGTTGATAAGCACTGAATACATTACCGCAGGAGAATATACAAAGCTGCGTTTGAACAGGTGACATTGCCTTTTCAAGGCGGATCTGTTGAAAAGTTTAGCATTAATCATTTCCAAGCAGGCATAAGAGAATTATCTACTATATCTGTCAACTTTCTGCTTCTTATAAAAGTAAACTTCTTCAACCTGTAGAAAGAGATGACAAAAACAATAAAATAGGGCCACTGATTAACTACTCAGTGCAATTTAACAGCAGCATCAGAACTTGCTCCATCAATGATTGCTACATGTCAGCAATATATGTGTGTGTATATATGTATACATACCTATACACTGCTTGAAGTAAGAGACAATATTTGGTTTGGTTACCTCAGGCTCAGTTTCAGAGAACATTATGGCCACAACTGACTTTTCACAGATGAGTGAACAAAATGAACACACCAAACTGGACTAGCAATCAATATCCACGTGTGCAACGAGAGGGTGCAACAGATGCACCTACATTATTTTGAAGGGTCTCAACAGGCTTTGTTTCAAGCACTTGAACCACTATAACACACTGTTTGCAACAAATGAAAGGAAAAAACACTTGCATACTTCTCATAGCACCTGTAGCACTCCAGAAGCATCTACCAGCACCCACAAGGTTGCCCGTGAAACTGGGAAAGATGATTGTCCTCGACCCCTCCCAGTTCCTGCTTGCTGGTGGGCTGTATTAATCACATAGCAGGATTGTGAACTGAGAGGGAGTCCCTTGGACTCTGCAAAGTGGATTTCAGCCACAGCTGGGACTGTGCTTGCAGCACAGCTGCACTTACACTAATGAATGACACTTGCATGGGACCATTCACCAGCATCAAAACCAGCCAACTCACAGTGTACCATGCCATTAGTATTAAACTCTCTCACTTCCCAAAACAGGGTGGCCACAATCACACGGCCACCTGGAAACAGTCCCTGGCTTCTGCTGAATCCCCAGCCGTGCCAATGAATTGTTTCAGGGAGTGTCTGATGGCCCAGGCCAAAAGCATGTCAGCGACCACTCCAATGACTTAAGTTTCAGTGCCCCAGCACCGTTTAATTTACTAGTGGAGAAGCGGGATCAGTGTATGTGGTCTTGGGAGGAGCCTCAGGGAGCATCTCAGAGTCAGTGTAGAAATATTCCTCAAGGCTATTGGGACAAGTCCTTGATCTGAGCAAGATTATCAATATGTGGTCTATAATTAACACCACTGCCCAAGCTGGCAGTACGCTGATACAGTAATACTGAGCATTATTGTAATTTGCTCTGTTTTGATTAATGAGTGTGCATTCAACCAAAGAGTATACATTGACTATTATTAACAGCACATTAATTGTTAACCACACATTACCTAACACAAGCTATTAGATAATTGCTTTTCTGTTAATATATTAATCAATATGCCTATAGATGAAATTATTTGAAAAAAGCCTCATCTGTTTATCAGAAATACATTCATTAAATCATTACTCTGTGACGATACTGAGTAAGCAATTCTGAGCATTTTGATTTCTTTCTCACTGGGATATTTTTACTAATCTGGCTGTGGAAATATCACTTTCCTTCTATGATAACCAAACAGCTACCATATTCCTATAACCTCAGATCTTATCATCATCTCTACAACCCTTGCAACACGAATTCTCAAAGTTTACTCATCGAGAAGCTCCCATTCCACAATAAAAATTAATTTCAGTGCCAGAGTAATACCTGAATAAGATTTCCCGATAACCCCCAGTCCAGGAGTTTTTATTTGGACTCAGACTCTTAGGTTTCCATCTCTACTTTTCTTCAACAGGAAATTAAGAAAAACTGAGTATGTACCTAGATGCTCCTGCCACAGGCACTAACTTGAAGCCCGAACTAGCCCAAGGATGGAGAGGCCTTGTGTTTGTTAGATCAGTGCTGAAAGTGCTGAACTCTTTGAGTAACTCTTGAGTTACTCTTGATGAGTAACTCAGGACAGGACTGGCAGAAGCCTGCAATGTTGGGCTTAACCAGCATTTGAGCATCTACATCCAAGCCTGCTTTCCTGCAACTTCCCAATACCACCACAGGCACCTCACTTCCACAAATTTTTGCCTTTTTGACTCAGGAAGTTCCCCGCAGACCTAGAATCGCGCCCCAGGCATATTTGCCCCGTGACAGAGCTGAGAAGCTTGGCCCCTGCTCAAGCCTCAGCCTCACTGGGATTCACAACCTAAGGAACTTTAGTCTATTGGTCTTTCCTAAGGCATCCTACACACTGTCTGGATCCATCTGCCTCCATGCTACAGGGTGGCTCATACCAGTTTTTGTAAAACATAGCCAAAGGAATTGCTGCCAACAACCGCTTTGTATACAATTTAGCGGCTAGGGCGTTTGTGAAGGATGGGTGATATGGAGTCTATGGTAGTTTCCTATCTGAAGAGGTTCAGCTACCCGTCTTCCAAGTCCCCAGAGAGTGCTCCAGCCACTGCTGTGTTGAAGTTGCCAGACTGTACAAAAAACAAACACAGGGACCTATCAAGAGAGAAAGCAAGAAAGGGTATGACTCCACAGCCATTGCCAGGGAGAAGAGTCCTAGGTGTTGGTCCTTGCTCCAAGACATGTTTGCATATTTTATCTAATGATTATTTCATGTAAACAGTCCTCATATGAGGGATGGGGATTTCTGGGGCCAATCCAAAGCCTGTTGAAGTCAATGAAAACCAAAGCTGAGTGAAGTCAATAGAAATTTTTCCACAGATTTCAGTATGCTTTGGATTACTTTGGGAATACTTCTTGGGTGGTAAAGGCTCCATGCCAATGCACTGAAGGCATGCACCGATTGCATACTAACACACACGTTGTTGTGGCTTATTGCTATATTGGAACCAGCCTTTGAAAACTATCATAATATCCCGAGGCAAACTGGAGAGTCAATTATTCAAAATGTTGGTCTTGAATGTTTAAAGGCCCAGCCATGGGCTCCTTAGGCTAAGTTCCCACTGCCTGCAATGAGAACTCTCTCTGAGGAGGACAAGCATAGTCAAGCTCTGAGATTCACATTTACAGGGTATTTTGGTGCCCTTGGCACAGCCATGACTGCAGTTTAATGCACAGATAGCCAACCTGACCTGAAACTATGCAACGTGGGTAACGAACACAATTTAGTTATATTAGCATAGCACTTCATATGGGTTAATTAGCCCTGCCAAGAGGCAGAGTTCATTAGCCTGAGGAGAAAGCTGCATGAAGATGGACTACTTCCGACTCATTTAGAGGTAGCTTTGCAAAACAGAGTTTTGTGCCATGTAGACGTGCTAACTATCCTCCTATTCCAAACATTACACAACTTCCGATTCTGCAGTAGCTATGGCAATTGTGTAGTAATTGTGGACCCATCTGCCCTCTCCATGGAAGGGTCTGTCATGCAGTTTGGTATTTCAGTTACCAGAGTACACACACAGGTTTCCCTCTGACCAGGAAAATCAGTCCCAGGTTAAAGTGTGGCATTCAAAATTTTAGCAGAGATTTTCATTGCTTTCTTTTTCCAGAAAAAAAACCCCACAATCAGTTCTCTTAGTCATTCAGCAGTACAAGGCTTAGATTCCTGGAGACAATTTCCAGCACAAACCAGCACAGTCTCATCACCAAGCCTTGACCATGTCCCTTATTCCTGCTTGCAATGACCATTTCTTTAAGGTTGATGGGTATCCTTTTCACACCAAAGGATCCCAGTTCAGATTCCTTTTTCTAAAGACACATCTTCCATTAAAACTGTTTTCCTGGCAACTCTACAAGTCTAATTTGCCCAATGCAATTTTAAGCTTTCTTTATTAGTTTACACTAATAGGGTTCCAGTTAACATACCAGCCACTTCAGTACCCTGACTAAACGTTACTCCAAGAATAAATTCAGATACAATGAATGATTCTGCAGTCCACTTTAGGTACTATTTATGCTTTGGTGTCTTGATGAATGTTGTGCTGGATCTGTGTATCTCCTTGCTCACGATCTCCTCATGGAAAGTGCCGTGGTCTCAGAACCAGAAGAAGTGTAATCTGTGAGAGACCTAAATGAGAACTGAAGTTGCTTAACTGAGAACCCCACAGGATTTTACCCAAAAATAGAGATAAGATCTTTGCCCTACAGAGTTAAAGAGATAAACACAAGCAGACGGATAGACCAGACACCTGCCGTGTTTCCCAAGTGAGTTGCCACATTATGGACATTCATATTACCAATGGGTGAGGTGGAAGAAAAAGGAGAAACAGAGTGTGATTTGGTGTGATGCGGGTTTGATGGCTGGACCACTCGGTG
>NW_010302439.1:4589-6370 GCF_000700745.2 Antrostomus carolinensis | reverse complement strand
CCATCCAGCCCTGGAGCTGTGCTTCTGTCGGAGAAATTCATTACTGCTCCTCTCCCAGGCAGGAAACGTTATTAAAAGAACAAAAGAAAGACGATCAGAAACATGAATGATAATTAATGGGCAATGCTGGAGGTGGTGCTGTGACTGGAGAGACACAAGACAGGGTGGCCACGGTGCCGTTCCTCACAGCCCCAGGCCAACCTCACTGACTCTGAGCCGCTCTCCAGCCCCTCGTGGGTCCCCCACCCCAGATTGTACCCCGTATTTGTGCCTCAGTGTCCCTGTGCAGGTGATCAGGAGGATGAGCAAGAGAGAGCAGCTGAGCATGGGGACACCTAAAACAAAACCCCACCGACCTCCTTGGCTTCATCCTGACCAGTCCCCGACTAACTCGTGTCCCTCAGCACTGTGTCTACACGACTCTTCAATCCCTCCAGGGATGGGGACTCCACCACTGCCCTGGGCAACCCCTTCCAATGCCTCAGAACCCTTGCAGCAAAGAAATTCTTCCTCACATCCCATCTCAACTGCCCTGGCCACAACTGGAGCCCATTTCCTCTTGTCCTGTCCCTTGTTCCTTGGTTGAACAGACCCACCCCCACCTCTCTCCACCCTCAACTTCCCAGCTTCTCAACATTCCATGTCTCTTTGGGAGCAATTTTTGGCTAAAAATACTTCTGGCTCAGCTCTCTGCTCTCCCAGAGGTGGCTGCCTTCCCTGGCGTTAGCAGGGGCTCAGGTGGGACTGAAACATGAAGTTCCCTGTTGTGCCACCTTGGCATGGCTCCAGTGTGGTGTGCAGGGAGCCAGGATGGTGCTTGGTGCCACCGTGATTGGTGCTCACTGGCTGGAAAGCACTGAGGAAAGCAGGGAAAGGTGGCAGGTGGAGGCTGAAGGTCACCGTTCAGACTTTGCCCATGGCAGGTGGGACAACTGCCGAGGCCACACCATGGGGCTGGGTTCCTCCCCGCTGGCCCCGTGCCTGCAGCAGCCATGGGATGCAGGGACACTCTGGAGATGGAGTGATGCCCCAGGAAGCTCTGTGGTGGGTTTTGGTCAGGGCTATGTGGGTCCTGCCCCCCAAACCCCCACAGATGAGGTGAGCAGCCACTTCAAGTCCACACTTGTCCTTCCTGGCAGCATGGAGCCCAAAGCTGAGCTGTGCCAGGGACCTTCTCTGCAGCTGGGCTTTTCCCTCTCCTTCTCCCTGCACCCAGCTCACACCGGGCAGTGTCTCCTCTCGTTTGAGATGCCATCAAATATCAGGATAGATGATTGCTCCAGCACTCAGCCTGATACAAGGATGTGTGGTCACCCATCACCTCTCAGCCCTGGAGCTGGGGCTGCTGTAAAATCCCGACAGACGCCGGCATCTCCTGGAGCCTGGGGACAGGGGGGACGATGTGGCACATTATCTGATGAGGTTTTTCATCTTCTCAGCCCTGGGTTTGGAGTCAGGTTTCGATCGATGGTGAAGTGCTCGCTCCAGCCCCGCTGCCCTGACTCAGCAGGTCCCTGCTCCCTGCAGGGCTGGGCATCGTGGTTGTGTCCCTGGTGTTGGTGGCTTCCAGAGTCCCCAGGGATGGCCACTGGGCCATTGGAGGTCTGGCACTGGGTGAGTCCCCCTGTAAGGTGATGTGTGTTCCCACCACCCGGGATGCTGCTGCCAGGGGAGGTGGGAACAGGGACAGCGGAGCACAGGGACCCCGTGAGGTGTCTGTGGTGGCCCTGCTCTGCCTGGCTGGCACTGCCAGCTGCTCCCAGGGGACAAACTGGGCTCAG
>NW_010302439.1:3658-4472 GCF_000700745.2 Antrostomus carolinensis | reverse complement strand
GCCCTTTCAGCTCATGGAGCCCAACCATGACCCCACCACTGACCAGTCCCCTATGACTAACCCATGTCCCTCAGCACTGTGTCTACACGACTCTTCAATCCCTCCAGGGATGGGGACTCCACCACTGCCCTGGGCAACCCCTTCCAATGCCTCAGAACCCTTGCAGCAAAGAAATTCTTCCTCACATCCCATCTCAACTGCCCTGGCCACAACTGGAGCCCATTTCCTCTTGTCCTGTCCGTTGAACAGACCAACCCTGCAGCTCTGGGGACACCTGGCAGTCCCTGACCCCACACAGGGATAGCAGAGCCAAACCCATCCCTCCCCTGGGACTGTGGTCTTTCCAAGATAGGGTCTTCTCCAGAGCTTTCTCTTCTCCAGACTACTTCTGCCCACCCTGCTGCTGCCTTGAGAGCAGACTTCTCTGCTGCCAGAATGCAGAATCATAGAACCATAGGATGGTTTGGATTGGAAGGGACCTTAAAGATCATCTAGTTCCAACCCTCCTGCCATCAGCAGGGACATCAAATCAAGGATTCACTGGAGCTGCTGGAACACCTCACCAGGCTTTGGAGAGGGGACTCACCCCAAAGCATGTCCGGGGAGGCAGCAAGTGGCTGTGCAGTGACGCCCAGATGTGGGAGAGAGCTGGGGAGCTGCTGCTAGTTTGGGGTGATGACTCTTAACAGCCATTTCTCTCTCTGACCCTTTTCTATCTCTTGCTGATATTCAGGCAGATCTTTCATTTGATCTCTCGATCAGATTTCTCCGGCAGAGCGGCCGGTCCCACGCGACCACGCTCCTGCCCTTGCAG
>NW_010302439.1:0-3646 GCF_000700745.2 Antrostomus carolinensis | reverse complement strand
CACAGCCACAGGAGGAGAAATGACACATCACCCCCAGCCATCCCCACCAGCCCTGACCCATCTCCTGCAGGAACGATTGATTCCTAATTGTAGGGTTACTCGGCAGAACCTGACTGCCTTTCTACCCATCAAAAAAAACCCAACCCAACCCCAGCCATGTACTTCAGGAGCTCCTGATGGGACTAATGGCGTGCCTAATAGAGGTCACTGCTCATTACGGAGCCGTGGACCGCATATTAGATGAACATCAGGACGTGGAGAGCGATTGTTTGGGAGGCAGCGCGAGCTCTCAGGACCACGTCGGCGTCGCAGGAGCACTTTGGGGTGGGCAGGAAGGGCAGTGGTTACAGAGCAGCATGTCTTTGTCCAAGCCAGCCTGCCCAAGGGCAGAGTCTTCTTCCAGCACTGCCTTTCCCAGCCATCGACCGCCAATGTTTTCCAGTGCTCATGAAATAAAGATGATCTGAGACCAGTCCTGAAGGGCTCTGAAAGCAGCAAGAGGGAGGAGCGTGTCCAGAGAAGGGCAACGGAGCTGGGGAAGGGTCTGGAGCACAAGTGTGCTGAGTTCCCTTGTGGCTGAGGGAACTGGGGGTGTTGAGCCTGGAGCAAAGGAGGCTGAGGGGAGACCTTGTGGCTCTGTGCAAGTCCCTTGGAGGAGGGTGGAGAGAGGTGGGGGTGGGTCTGTTCAACCAAGGCCCAAGGGACAGGACAAGAGGAAATGGGCTCCAGTTGTGGCCAGGGCAGTTGAGATGGGATGTGAGGAAGAATTTATTTGCTGAAAGGGTTCTGAGGCATTGGAAGGGGTTGGCCAGGGCAGTGGTGGAGTCCCCATCCCTGGAGGGATTGAAGAGTCGTGTAGACACAGTGCTGAGGGACATGGGTTAGTCATAGGGGACTGGTCAGTGTTGGGATCATGATGGGACTCAATGATCTTAAAGGGCTTTTCCAACCCAAAGAATTCGATGACTCTATGATTTCATGATTCCATGAGTCTATCAGAGCCTGGCTGCCCTTACACATCCCCAGGCAGCACCACGGTGGGGAATCAACGCTGCTGCTGCCCGTCCCTGTCGCCTCACAGGGATCATTTGTGCCCTTTGCCCAAGACATGGGGAAACACAGCACTTTCTCTCTCTATTTATAGCCACGTGTGATGCCCATATAACCCTCACCATGCCCAAGGCTGCATCTGCAATCCATACCCACCCAGCTGGCCCTGCTCAGAAGAGTTTGGGCACCACATCTCCCCGTGGGTGTTACCAAAACCTGCCATCCTGGAGAACACCCTGCAGCAGCCCATCATCTCGGGCTGGGCAAGGGGACAAGGTATGATCCCAAAAGGTGAGGTCAAGTTGCCAACTCCAGTGCTCTGGAGCAAAGAGGATTTGGGGAAAGCTGTGAAGCAGGGATGTGGTGGGGAGAACGTGTGGGAAATTCCTGCCAAGCCAGAGCCGGAGGAGCGTGGCAAAGCGATGGCACAGGGCAGGGGTGATGATGCGTGGCCGAGTGCTGCCACATCCGCTTGTAAACCAAACATCTCTGTTTTGCTGCAGGTGTTGGAGCAAAGTCCAGGCCAGCCGGTGTCCCTGCGAGGGCTGGAGCAGATCTGGCAGGAAAATCCTCCAGCACCTGCTCATGATGGATCCAGAGAGCCAAGGCTCCTGGGGCAAGGAGAAACGGGGAACAAGAGAGGACAAAGAGGAGGGACCCTTGTCCCAGCTACGGGAAGAGCAAAGGTGGGAAATCAACTTGACATCCCACCCTGGAGAAAAATAGCCCCATCCGTGGAGGAGAGGACTCGCTAATGCAAGTGCTTAGGAGAAAGGTTTCTAATCGCCGGCGAGCAGCGTGGGTTTGTTCCGAACAGGTTGTGCCAAACCCCTCTAATAGCCTCTCGAAATGTAATCAGTGGGGAAGGAGCGAGGGGAGCAGAGGGCAAAGCAGCTCCGTGCCTTCCAGCCAGGACCACGCTGTTCACATTAAGAAACTGGCCCCGTCCCAAGCAGCTGAAGATGCCACCACATGCATCACCCAGCAGCAATCGCCAGCGGGAACCATCTATCCTGGAGGGGCTGCAGGCGGGTGAGGGTGCCCGGGGGTCGTGGGGATGCCAGTGGCTTCAGGGGAATTTGCCAACACTGAAATTTGCCGACACCAAAATTTGCCAGCACTGAAATTTGCCAGCGGCATCCAAACCAGCTGCTGGGAGTGAGAGGAGCTGGAGATGGGGGAGTCCAAGGGCAACCAGGGCTTGGAGGGGACAGAGGGGATGGGTGTCCTCAAGGAGAGGACCTGATGGCTTCATCCTTCCTTGGGGTGGGTGAAGGCACTGGTAGAGGCATCCATCTCCGTGCCAGGCTTGGGACTGCTCTGTGCCCGGGGTAGGGAGGAGGAGGGGGCTGTGGCTTTGCAGTGAGCAGCCAGGGAGTGGAGATAAGTGGTAATGAGGGGATTAGCAGTTATTAAATGGTAATGACCATCATGGGCAAGTGACACCTCAGGGTGTTGTTAATAAACTCCTGTCCCTGGGGCTGGTGTCCAGGTGGGGACTGCCAGGAGCTGGTGGGACTGGGTCACCCCGGGGGTCCTCATGCCCTGGGGTCCTGTGGGAGCCCCCATATCACCTGGCAGCCCCGCTCATCCCGTGTGTGACTCTGAGCAGACATCTGTCGGTCCTGCAGACCTGGACCGGGATGGGTGCTCTCCATCCTGCCTGCAACAGACCTCACCGTGTCCCACAGCCCCCCAAGGTCTCCTGCTCCCTGCCACCCCTGGACCAGCGCTCCTCATCCTTGGCTGTTCCCCCAACCTCACAGGGGGACAGAGGCTTCACCCCATCCTCTCAGCATGGGGTACAGCATCAGAGAGCAAGACAGCACCCCCTATTCCACCTGATTTCTCCCCAATACCATCCCTGGAGCCTCTGGCACCTGATTTGATGGGGTGGGAGGATTTGTGTCCTGCAGCCAGGATGCTGGAGCAGGTTCCTCGAGACGGGCTGGCTCTGCTCCACACCCGTTCCCTGGCGCTCAGCCCTCATCCCAACACACCAGCCACCCCAGGAACGTGACCTGCTGTGCAGGGAGATCTCACGCTGTGCCAGCACCCGAGCTGCTCACCAGCAGATGTTGAGGCTGGTAACACCCCACATGCTTTCGGGTTCCAGTGTCACACACCACTGCCTGACACTGATCCCCTCCTGTCCCCACGGTCCCCAAGGCTGGCAGCAGATGTCCGGCACCGGGTCCCTCCGGCGTACACCGCACAGCCGGCACCGAGAGCACCAGATGGGCCACCAGCGAGTGGCCCCGATGCTCCAGCGCGGTGCAGGAAAGTAATTCCCAGCACGGCGGGGAGCACCGGGCAGATGAACCTGCTCACGGCACCTCCTGCTCCCACACGCCTGACCGAGCCCGTTCCCCCCGTGAGGATGGAGAGGGACACGGTCCACGGTGCAGCAGGATGCCTGAAATCCCAAAGAGCCTTTCAAAGGCAGCACCCGCCTGCCAGCGCTGCCCAGCACCTCCTGCCTGCGCCGGGATGTGCCAGTCTGGAGCAGATTTGGAGAATGAACCATTTAATCACCTAAATGTGGATTTGCAGAACTTGAGCAGCGCCTGCCGCTCTCCCCGGGTCCTCCCTGAGA
>NW_010302438.1:3417-26176 GCF_000700745.2 Antrostomus carolinensis | reverse complement strand
AGCGATGCTTCCTCAGGCAAACGTGGGCTCAGGCACCGGGCCAGCCGTGGAGCCTCCCTGGGCAGCTCTATGCGACCGGAGGTGCCGGGGTGCGCTGCTCTACCAGGGGCCTCAGGCAGCCCTCAGGGCCCTCATCTGTCAGTGACCAGCAGGGACAGGCCTGCGGCAGGGTAATCTTTAAACATTAGGTTAATCTTTAAACATTAGTTTTGAGAATGGTGGATAAAAGCTGCTGTGTTAGCAGGCAGGTATTAATAGCCGCAACAGTGTAACAGAATTAATATTAGCTTGCACTTGAAGAACTTTGAAAGACTTTCCAACAATCATGAGGAAGTTTTCCACAGATTTTGATGCATACCTCCAGACGTGCATCTGTTGTATCTATTTTGCTTATTTCTTGTGAGACCTGTAGCTTATCCAACCCTTAAAGATTTTGCCCCAAATTGTCCTGGCACTACAAATTTCATAATAACAAACACCACACCTTGCACAAAAATCAATGTTTAAATGGGATTTTTATATATATATTGATGGCGCAATCAGTTTTGGAAAAAAATACTGAAAAATTCATATGCTTTATACTCTGTTTTCCTATTTCTTGGGCAAAATCAGTTCACCGCTTAAAAAAACCCCCAACGTTCTCAACCAAAGTTCTGGCCCTTTGTGTTCAGGTCTGAGGCTTAAAGCAAAGACTTCAAAAGAACGAGAATGGAGGACTGGGGTTTTTAAATCGTTTTAGGAAAAAGGGTACCACAAAGGTTTCTCTGATCTTATTTAATGAGTACTCGGGTATTGTGGTGCTGGATCCATTATTATAGAATAGATGTGAATACAAAAAACAAATCAAGTTCCTGTTTAACTGCAGCTTACAGAAAAAGCTAGGTTTGTCACTAAATGTATTTATTTATTGACTGAGTCTGTTGATCAGGATATGACTGTAGAGATGAAACATCTAACTTTCAAAGTCATTCTTGCAGGACACAGACAGGATGCAACCACTCCATGTACATTTTTGACATCACTGCAATCCACAGTCTAGGCTCCATAACATAAAAGAACATACATTGTAAGAAAGATCTGGTGTTCCTTTAAAGACAGGCTTTAACACTAAGGAAAACTTCCAGACATAAACACAAATCACACACACATTTTCTTATCAAATTACCAAGTATTTTAAATTGGAGCAAGGCTTGATTTCTTTCACAAGCAGCTTTGTTTTAATGATCTTACAGTGAAATCTCGATAGTGGATGATGGGAGTAGTATCTCACTCCTCTCTGTCACCTCACTGCAAGTTAGTAGGAGTTACAAGAGCAACTGTCAGTCTGACCAAACTTCTGATCAGAAGTGAGAGCACGTGGTGAGCGATGAGAGCTTCCACTACTCCGAAGCAGTAGGCATGGCTCCGCTCTGTGCGCAGATGATTCCATGGCTGCCCCCAGCACCGGGCTCACTGGGGGTGCAGACAGCAGCCCACAGGCCCTGCCCCAGGCGCAGCAGCCTCAGCACAGGGCTCTGTGTGCTGAAGCCTGTCTGGTGGGGAACATTGCTGGTGTGCAGGTCTGGATAGTCTGTCTTATGGCATCTTCCAGGCCAATGGTAATGGAGTGGAAAGTGGGATGCAGTGACTGTGCTTGCTTAAAGAGGCTGTTCTTGTATGTGGAGACTCTTAAAAAGTATGTGGTCATACTCTTTAGAGTATGTGGACACTCTAAAATTAGTGTGAAAATAACGACTGCTCCTTTAAAATTATTACTTCTGTAAAATGAGGATGGTGAATTTCACATATTGCTTTTAAAGATAACCTCCAAATTATTTTTTTAAGAATGATTTTTCCATCATTTTGTGTAGAGAAGGTCAAAAGGTATGAATGTTTTAAGTATTTTCTGGACGTTTTTTACCTCAGCATTTTTGGAATGTCAATTCTGGTCTCTTTCATTTAGCTGGGAGACTTCACTGAGGTTTCAAGCGATCTTTAGACCATGGATTCTTTTATCTTTTAGAAATGAGGAAAGCGTTTACTCTTTTAAAATAAACACATGCTGTTTGAAATGCTCTTTTAGCAGTTAAATTGGTATTAGCAAACATAAAACCTCATTAAACAAAGTTTTAGACAGCCTGTCTTAAAGCAAATTCCCCTTTCTGTTACTTAGCTGTTTCTTGCCTGGATCTCAGCATGGCAGCATTTCATGATTGAAGCCTCAAGGAGAGACTTCCCCAGTGGACTGGAAACTTGTCATGTCAGAGGCACAACATGGCTGGCGGGGCAAAGGCTGCCACGTCCCAGTCTCCTCTGCCCATAGAAGAGGAGATCTACAGAAGCCAACTCTTCTGGAAACTCTACTGCTATGTTAAAGCAGGTTTTGAGCTAATATATCCTGCCTCTCTGCTACATTAAATGGTACTTGTTACCTCTCCCATTCCCAGAGTTTTTTTATGTATAGAGGGATGGGAGATATAGAAATGTCCATTGATTTACACCATCAGTCCTACTTAATAGTAGCAAAGGGAGTATGTTGTCCAAGAAAACTTCTCTTTGTATCCACGTTTTTTAATATCAATGCAGCTTTGTTGCTTTTCAAAATATCGTAGAATCATAGAATGGTTTGGGTTGGAAGGGACCTTAAAGATCATCCAGTTCCAACCCCCCTGCCAGCAGCAGGGACACCTTCCACTAGACCAGGTGGCTCAAACAAAGCCTCATCCAGCCTGGCCTTAAACACTTCCAGGGAGGGGCATCCACAGCTTCTCTGGGCAACCTGTTCCAGTGTCTGACCACCCTCACAGTCAAGAATTTCTTCCTAATATCTAATCTAAACCTGCCCTCTTTCAGCTTAAACCCATTTCCCCTTGTTCTGTCATTAACTGCCCTTATGCAAAGTCCCTCCCCAGCTTTCTTGTAGGCCCCTTCAGGTATTGGAAGGTCGCTGTAAGATCTCCCCGGGGCCTTCTCAAATAAATCCTTTGACGTTTCAGTGGGCAATCTGTTCTGAGTACGTGAACCTCTATCAGAAGAAAACCTTTATCCTGTGGGACTGGGAAACTCTTTCACTGGTTTCTGTCAACAGCCAGTTATAACCTGTTAAAGTGAAAGTACTTTTTATTTGTTTTTAATCAAATCAAATAAACACATTTTCTTTGATCTTTAAGAAGTCCTTTCTTGTTAACTTGCTTTATACTTTTATGTTTTGGCATTCATTGTAAATCTAATTATTTAAAAAGGTATTTTGTTTTAAATTATTAAACCTTTTCTGAATTTAAGATAAACAGGGGCATGTTTTGTTAAAGATTAAAAATAAATTTCACACAAAACTGCAAAACGTAGCAAAGATAATAATGTGTAGGCGTCAGAGTGTTCCAAAACAAGACTCTCTAGGGGCTCTTCTGAACACACGGCTACGTTAAAACCATGTTCTGAAAAGGCTCAGGAAACCCCTGACTCTAACCCACCCTTTCCTGAAGCTGGTGAAAGTATTTAGAAAAAAAGTTACTGTTGCGGGGAGTTAAAAAAAAAAAATCCCACGTATTGCTGAAGCAGATGATTTTTTCCTGTTTGTTTACCAGCAAACTCTACACTTTGCAGAATTTTCTTGAGTCAAAACTCACCCGTCCTTGTCATCCAAATACAGCAAGCAGTCCAACAGATGACCAAAAAGAGTTCGTTGTTAGGTCTCTATGAAATGTATCAACCTTCTGTAGCATCCGCTGGGGAAATACTAACAATCCCTTCTTTCATTATTTGGTTTATGCGTCATTAGTTAATTTTAAGTGAAAAGATAGCATAACTGTAGAAGTGTCTTCAGTTCCTGTTTTGGTAGATCAAACAAGGGATGCCAGTTGTTTTTTAATCCAGGTTATGTACTTGGATTAAAAATAGGTCCTTGTTGCCTTGAAGTGATGACTTATCTTGTAGCATGCCAGTGCTTTTGTAAGCCTAGGATTGGTGTCTTTATTTGTAGTAATCAATCCGTTGTTCGGGCGCTGAGAAACCCGGGCTTCTCTTCTCCGTGCTCCTTTTGTGGAGCCAGAGAAGCCGGAGGCTGTAGTGGGGAGAGCCAGTCACTAGGGGCTGCTCAGTAGCCAAACACCCCGAGCCTGCCTTCCTCCTCAGCGCTCGCCAGCCCAGCTGCCCCTGTTCACTCCAGCTGGGAGTTAGATGTTTGGGGCTTATTTTGAGGACTTTTTCTCTTCACTCGCAATGCTATGAGAATTATGATAAAAAACAGAGTCAAAAAATAAAAAGCAATGTATATGCAACAGCTGTACCTGCGGAAATGCCAGTAGGAATATTTCCCTATTAATGGCTAAGTAGCTATTTTCAGTAAAATCTATTACCTCCTTGTGACAATAGAATTCTTAAACTAATCCTTCAGTCTGAGTGCAATGTTTAACCTATTAGGTGTTCATGTAGTCAGGATCTCGCTGCTTCATAAACTCTTTTTTGTGGCACTGAATCGAAGTCCCTCATGAGAATTCACAGAAAACTAAACCAAACCAAACCAAACCAAACAGACAAACAAACAAAACCTAAACCATTTTAATCTTCCCCCTTAGCCTGGAGTGATTTGGCTCCCAGAAGCATAACCACCCTGCTCACCATAGGTGAGACTAAGAGCACGTTTCCTGTGAGAGTGTCTTCCTAAGGGAAACCTTGAACATAATTAATAGCAGTCACAGATGAAAGAATTGAATGGAACATTACTTCTTTTTTCCTGCTACTGTGCAGGAAAAGAAATCATCCAACAGTTTGCCAAAATGCCTAGCAGCAAGAGGGGAGCCTGAGACTGCTCTGACTCATAACCATATCCATTAAGCAGCAAGATAATCAGAAGTCACCTTAATTTCCTCTTACAGCTGAGGACAATAAATGAGCCAGTAATCACCAAACTGAAAAGTTGACATTTCACACAGAAAACTGACATTTTCAGCAAAAAGATATGTGTCGCTACAAATAATGTTTATTTTCACCATAAGAAACTGTCAACAGAAAATTTTCTCCATGTACTTTTTCTGTCATTTTAAAAACAAAAGCGTGACACAGTTTCTGACCTAAGCACCGTGTGCTGCTTAAGAATGCCGTCATTAGTCACATGGATGGCATTGTGATGGCTGACTTAGAAATAGTTAAGGCTCAAATCTCCAAAGGCAATTACGTGTTGAACTCTCCAGGACGTGAGCCAGGGTGCCTAGGTTTAGCCAGCAAAATCAGAAGTGGGTCTAGAGCCTCTGAATTTTGGCCAAGCTTGGGCTGAGGTTTGAATTTGATGACTCATTTCTGATAGAAAACTGCAGTTTGCTCACACGTAGGTAAACAGAAGTCACAGTTTACAGTAAGCAGCTTGTATGCAGACCCTGGCACTTGTAGAGAGCTTGCTTGAATTTCAGAGGGCAATGAAGTGGACTTCGCCGAGACTAGGCTGGAGCGGAACAGCAACATTGTTTTTGTACAGAAGAACCATTAATGTTTCTTCAGAAAAAGCTTTTCTGAAATTCAACACTATTATATTGCAAAGGGTGTTGGCAGTTAATTAATTGTTTCTATGGAGAAAATAATGTATTATTAATTTTATTTTTGTTCATTTTTCTGGAAACTATGATTATACTTTTTCCATGGACGATTTTATTCATACTTCCGTACTGTAGGTTTTCCACACAATGGGCTTAACTTTTTTTTATTCTTTGTATTGCATCTCTTAATTCTGAGTCTCTACAGCTACGTGTTTTATGACACAAATTACTTTTTTGTTATATGTTATACTAACAGCTTACATCATGTTCCCACGATCGGGTTTATCATTGAAAGATGATGAAAGTGTGCTGCTGGAACTTTTTTTTACAATGACATTTCCTATTCAGTTTATATAGCATCGTTAGGAAATGTTTGTGACAGAATTCAAACAGTGGCAGTCCTCTACTTATGAAGTAAAGAATGTTGCAGCAGATAGCCAATACAAATTTATTTGCGCAGAGTTATTGAAGCACATGTCATTACAGTGTTGTAGAGGTTTTTTAACATTGTTATTTAACATATTGAACTAAAACTAAAGAGAAAGGAAACAAATTAATTTAATACTATCAGGCAAATTATCTATTTTCAGTTTCAGAAGAAATTACGAACTCCATTTTTGTAAAGGAAGATTGTGAATTGGACTCAGAGTGACCTTCCAGGTTAAAAAAAAAGGAAAGAAAAAAAAAGTGCAAATATTTTAAAGAATTAGACTTAGGCTGGAACAAAAAAAGATGCAAATGAACTGTGAAAACTTGTGTGGTTTCTTCTTCAGAAGGACTTTTTTAAGTTGCAAAAGATTACCGGAAAAACAAACCCCAAGTCGTTTATTCAAAGGAGCAAACAGTCCTGAAAGGGTTTGGGAAATATATACAGTGGACATTTCAAGAGAGACTGTCATATCCTCCTCTGAGGGTAAATTTGTGTGAATACCTTTGTGGTGGAGGATCAGAGTGGGCAGATCAAAGTAATATACGGGCTCAAGGGAGACAGGGAGGGGGAAGGGAGGTCGGCATAGGATCACACTTGGATTCAAGGGCTGCTCTTGGCTTACTGTCTCCTGTCCACTGCTGTTACAAAGAGCCGTGCTATATAATTATTTTCATAACATCTTAATAAACTTGCATATTAAGTTAACATGATACCATTCCTCTTCCTTCTTCCTTGACTGTTCTTATTCTGGGTGCTTGTGCTGGTACCTCATTGCTCTGGTCATCGTGCAACTTAATGTCTGGGCAGAAATAATTTACAGTCAGTTTATGCCTGTTGGTTCTGATGGCTATGCTGGCTTCTAGCTCACATGGTTCTCACTCTGTGAAGAGGGCATGAAGCCACCAGACTGTCTGTGATAATCCCAATAACCATTCCAAGAATATGCCTCAATTTTACCTTTCTGGAACATGAGTAGTCAGATTTTTGTAGAGTGCTTCAGATGAGGTCACATCAGTGCCTACACAGCTACAGTAATACAGTCCTTCTCATACAGGATCACATTTGCTTTTTTTCATACTTACATTACACTGAGGCTTCATAGGCTACTCTCAGGCTTTCTCTTCACCAGAGATCTTTAATTGGCAAGCTCCTATTTTGCCGCGGAAAGTCTTGTTCTTAATCTCTAGTCAATGACCTTGTTTTATTCTGTTACAATTCTATTATTCTAATATAATCCACGTGTGATTAGTCTGATGTCCCTTTGGTTTGAGACCTCCTGACTTTCTGAGCTACCATTAACTTTAATTAGCAGATTCCTACTTCTTGTGGGACCATCAGTTATGGAAATATTAAAGGGGACTAATCCTAAGAACAGTCCCTGAGGAAGTCTAATATATCCCGAATCATCCAATTTCAAGGCACTTCATTATAGTCTTCTCTCTGAGTAATATTTTATTCAAATTTCAATTCTACCATTAACACTCTTCTGCTCCATCTTAAACAATATTTTTCATTGTGTCATTGTGTCAAATACTAAACTAAAATTATGATAGATGAGAGCTGTACTTTAATATTTTCAAAACCTCCTTTACACAGTCAAAAAAGGATATTATATTGCTTTGACACTGCCTCCTCTTAGAAAATCCATTTTTCAGTCTGTTATTTTCCAATTACCCAATGCCAAATTATTCTGTCCTTCAAAGTTTACTTTGAAATTATGCATGTTGTTACTGTCGGATTATTGACTTTATTGTTATCTGGAATACCCTTTCCCTCTCTTCCTTAAATATAGCTCCTATGTGTACCACTAGCCAATAGATAGAACCAATACAGATTTGTAAGATTTATTGAAAATCCTTCTTGTAAGATTTGTGATTGCTGTGCTGGTTCTTTGAGTATTGGAGGAGGAAGATTATCTAGATGATTAAACTCAGACCTTTCAGCTTTTTTTATTTTTTTCCTGACTCCTTGGAAATAGACTATTTCCAATTCTACAGGTTCCTTCAAAATTACCACTGAACCTTGCTACCATGTTATACCTTCTCAGCCTGCTTGAAAAACTGAGGCAGAATACTCATTTTGGGGTGCTCTGCTCTAAATAGAAGTAGGGTCAACACTAGATCTGATGAACTGTATCTATGTTAAAGCTATGATTTTTTTTCTTTTTTCCCCAAATACGATTTTCCCTCTAGATTCCTACTAAATCTGATTATAGTAAAAGCTCTAGCTTCTGGCTTCTGTTTGAGAATAGCATGCTGACCATCCTGAAAAGATTAAAAAAATCCTTTGAAAAAGAGAGGAAGGAAGAGTGTCTGGAGCCTTCTCCTCTGGGATATTTCTGTCTAAAGAGCATAAATAAGGATCATGCCCTAAAAGGTGTGCTGTATTGTAGCTTCTCAGTGTACAAGATTTGCCTAAGAGAGATCAGAATTTTCTTTTTATAGTCATGAGGTGACATGTGGATCTGCTCTGTGTCCAAGAGAAACAATTTTCATTATATGCTGAGAAGTAGCATTAGAGTTGGGTGGTAAGATTTTTCAACTATTCTCTCCCTCAGTACAGGAGATATTTTTGAATATGCTTAAATTCTTTCTTATTTCACACCCATTTTTATGAACACAAGACTGAAGCATCAGGCCTTAAATGCAGCTACCACACAGAGGCAGTAACTACGCTGTGCCAGTGTTGGTCACAAAATTCTTAAAACAAAATGTATCCAGTGTGTTTCCAAAGCTCTACAGGTCAGCATTTTTCCACTCTTTAAATAAAGAAAACACTATAGACATCAGGAATACTTTAGCATTTTACATTACCCGTACATGGCTTTGCTTGCCAGCATGTTTTGTTTATTCCTTAAAGCAGTTCTCAGATCCAGCCTAAAACATGTGTTCCTGCACTTTTCCTGGATGTTTGTCAAAGACAGACTAAAAATTGCACTGTCTTTGGGATATATACTCAAAAGTGTACTAAATGGAGACCACCAGTTCATTCACTGATAATCTCTAGCTTTTTATTAGTCTGACAATGAGAGGCTAATGCATTAATCTGCTATTCTGTTTCAGTGCCACCACATTTCCCCACACTTTTTCTGACAGTTTTCCTTAAAGCCTTGTGAAGTTATTCAACCTTCATTTTGTACCCAATGTGCTGTTTGCTCATGCTTTCTTCAGTCTAATGAGAGATATTATGGAAAAAATCTGCTGTTAGTTGATATCTTCAACTGCTCTGCTTCCAGCCACAACTCACACGTGTCGTGGGGACTGATAACCTACTGAGTTTGCTATCGCTGTGGTTTCCAGAAAAGTTGCCCCAGATTCCAGAAGAAGAAGAGAATTCCTCTAAATGAAGATTACAGAGATAAGGAGGATGAAATGATGTGTTTGGCTTTCATTCTAGATACACTTATCTATTATTAACCACTGTCTGGCATATTTGAACATAATAAGAGGTGAATGTTGGGTGATAAGGAAGAGTAGATTTCAGGATTATTTCTCTGTTCAAAGGATTTCACTTCTTCCTACCCCCCCACTTCCTTTCCTAGCATTTTAAGACCACAAACTACTGAGTTATGATGATACATTAGTCTTCATAATATTGCTAAAATAATTCCATCATTTGGAAAATGATGGAGAAAGAATCTCAACTCAATAAGTTTATTGAGAAGTTAAAAGCCAGAGCAGGAATCATGGAAGAGAACTCCTTGAATCTCTATCTATGCTTATTCACAGTAAAATATTAGATAATATATCTGTCTTATAGCCAAAGGGAGAATGTTATGTGTTTACTGAAACATGAAAGCTAAAAAATAGTTTTTCCTTGTCTACCTTTCACATACCTTTCTTGCTTTTTTGAGAATTTTTCTGTAGCAAAATGTAACTTCCCAACTTTGCAAAATATGTTATTAAATTTTTTGAAAACATTTCCTGTTTTCTGTATGAATTTTGTGAACGTAACAGCACCAACTTTTCCTTGAAACTTTGAAAGTCCAGAGAGTCAGTGTCTAACCATGGAGTCATGGCACCTCACTGGGAAATCCCCCTTCATGATCAGGTTATCTCTAGAGTCTCTTGCTTTCTTTGTCTTGTCCTGAGCAAAGAGCCTTTTGCTTCTGTTCAAACACATATTCTGCCTCGGTTTTCCTCCCTACAAACAGTGGAATCCATATTACAGGTGTATTTTACAAGTTGTTTTTTTTTTTCTTAAAGCAGGAGAGAAGCAGAAGAGGAAAACAATAAAGACATAAAATAAAGCATTTGCTTCTTGTCATCTAGGTGAAGATTGTACAAAGACTCATTTATAACAGGCTATGAGCCTTTAATTACAAAGTTTATAGGTAGGTAATGTTTAGTCCTCACATCGCAGCCTCTTCCTTCCTCTCTAGATCGCTGTTCCTTGGAGCTCACAATGTGTCTGCATTTTCCTAAAAAATCAGTGCATCTTCCTCTCCAGGAAGTGGCTTGTTCTTTTATAGCAAAGCCAATCTTTGTCCTCTAAAGGCCGTATATCCTCTGCTGTCTAGGGACAACACCCCTGAACACATCTGTCTAGACATACTAGAGCCTACCTTCCCTCTTCCTATACTGAAAAACATGTTCCCTTAAAACAGACTTTAGAGCAAACTTCTTGTGCCCATGCAGATGCAGAACTGTGATTTTGAAGGGTATTTGCCCTTACATGCAGTTGTTTTCATAAACATGCCTGTAATACAAAGTGTAATTTTTCATAAGTAAGCCTGTATGGGTCACTTCTCATTCATTCTTTCCCATGCTATAAAACAAAACAAAATACATCATAGTATTTTTTGAGTAAGCTGGACCCTAACATTTCAAAAATAAAGGACAGCCTATTAGTTCCCTGTTGATTCTTTGTGGTCCTCTGGTGGGGAATGTGGGGTGTCCTATAAATGTTGTTTGATAAAAGCTGAGGCTAGGCACCCTGCTGTTTTTAAGGATCATGCTGAGACAAACTGCTGGTAGGATATGCAAGACAGCAGATTTGTTTATCCTTATTTCTCCGCTCACATCCCTGAGCACACATGGTTGCTGTTTTTGTTTTGACTAATTTTGACTTTTTTAAATGTGAGAAAAGTGGTTAAAATGATGTAATCTCTGTCTGAAGTTGGGACGCGTGTGAAAGAGTGGAAATGCTGACAGGCCTCTGGCTGGAGCAGCGTGAATAGCTGTCCTCCAGGGCTGGGTGCTCTCCTGCCCTCCCAGCCCCATTCACTACATTGTTCTCAGGGAGGAGGAAACCAAGGCAGTGGTGTAAGGAAGCCCACAGGCTTCACACACACTGCTTCAGGGGGATTGCCCAAGACCTTGGAGCAACCCAGAATCTGATGAAAAGCTAGAGTGATATATTTGCTGTTCTTATTTACTTGAATCTACCTTATGATTTTCCCAAGACCCAGTTCAATATGGGGTTTAAACATTTCAGATTACATCCCGTCATTAAGATCTGCGAGCAATAAT
Organism: Antrostomus carolinensis; assembly: GCF_000700745.2. NCBI lineage: Eukaryota > Metazoa > Chordata > Aves > Caprimulgiformes > Caprimulgidae > Antrostomus > Antrostomus carolinensis. Next base: position 14,768 of record NW_010302438.1, on the reverse strand, counting down.
AGTGGTATTTGATCATTTTGTCTCCTGGATTCTACATATCCTTGAATACATAGATTTTGCTTGTTTCTTAAAGCAGAAGGCATTTCCTTCCAATGCAGGTTTTCTCTGTTACACACACAAAAAAGGATTTTGTTCCTTCATATTAGTTATTTATATTAGTGTAAAATATGGAGGCATCTCGATATTGGACAAGGGTCATGTTGTGCAAGGTGATGTACACAGAGAGAATTAAAAGATCATTTCTACTGTAACACATTTACAGTCCAAGCATAAGAAAACCTCTCAAGGTCTGAAGTTTGTAGACTAGCCCTACAGCCTTTAATCTTTTTGTGTTATAGCTCAGTAACTGGTGTGGATTTAAAATGCACCCCCAGACATAGACTAAGATGCCTTTGAGGATATAGACACACACTTATAAGAATGTAAGTAATACTGCAGTAGAACATGTGTACATCACCTACATCAGGCTAACTGGAATTCCAGGAAGAATGTCAAAGTGGGAGACATGAGAAGAAGAAGCTGGAATGGGACTTTCTAGAAGCATGGTTAGAAAAATAAACTTGACGGCAGGTAGTTCATTTGGTAATTTCATTTGCTTTTGAGACAACTCAAGAACTAGGTATCAATGATAAAGCAGTTGTAGAAGAGTTTTACTCTGAGATTGATTTTTTCTTTTACTGAACTCGGGTTTGTGGTAGAGGTTCACTTTTACCTCACTTATATATTGCTTCACCTACTGCCACACACCTGGAGAAGAAATAATCAAGCTGGGATCTGTGGCAAGTGCAGGCAGACAGACAACCAGTTATAAACACAGGACAATGGTATCTACTAAACATCATATGGAAGAAGTCATGTTTCATTTTTGTGGTGATCTAGGCATTCAAAGAGCGCAGTGCAAATTGAAGAGTGCAAGGGATTTGTGCTATATAAAGAACTAGCAAAGATCTCTACATATAAGCAGCCAATGTACTTGTCCTAGGACAATTCCAAAGAGATTTTTCCCAACTGTCATTCAAATTTAACCCAAGTTTAATTTGAACCATTTAGTTTTCATCTGGAAGTTTATTTCTCAGAAGTCACTGGGGCAGCTTTATGATTGTAATAATCTAGGGGTTTTTTTAATACAGAGATTACAATGTGGTTTTGTCAATGTATTATTGTCAACAGTGTCACCTCCCCCTCCCTCCGCCAAGAGCAATTATTGAGTGACTGAATGAAAGAACCTTCTGTCCTACTTCTTATTCCATTCTGATTAACGCTACATCTGAAGGCTTCTCGCATGAGGAAGCAGTTTTGCATCATAGCTTCCTAGGTGAGATTCTTCTAACCAAATGCAGATGTCTACATGATAGATGTCTACCCTGGAGGTAAACCTCCTAGCTTTGCTGTCAATGACGCTCTTATGGCACAGTTTGTCTTACAGTAAGACAGATGACTCAGAACTTAAGGAGATGCATCCTCTCCTTTGTCCTGTAGGAATCCACTTGTGAATTTTATTTTAATATTATTTGAAGGACCCACAAATATCTGAGTATTAATGGATTTAACCCATTACTTAATAAGTCAGCAGCTGATTTATAGTGTGATTAAGTTATTTGCCCCAAATCACAAAAAAGCCTATAAAAAATGTTGGAAATTACAAACGGTCTCCTTGGTTCCAATCTGGCAGGCCAGACAGAACACCCTTCCCCTCTCCAAGAATTTCTGAAGCTATATATAGGCACTTTATCTCTCTACATCATGCAGCTATATTTATTTCTTGATTCTGTTTCAGGAATAATTCAAACACATGTTTAAATGCCACTGAAACTAAACTGGATTTCATCATGTTGTTTAGGTGTTTCCCCACATTGTGTTCCTCTCATGATTTTGTAAATCATATGATGTAAATCAAGCTTGGAAGGGATATTAAGATCTCATGTGGCTAAACCCATTCTCCCACTCAAAATGGTGTCAGCTTTGAAATTACATCATGTTGCTCAGGGCCTTGATTATCTCTGAGAAGGGGGATTCTGCAGCAGCCTCTTCTCCCACCTGAGCACCTTATTGGGAAGGTTTTTTTCCTTATATCTAATAAGATCACCCCAGCTGCAACTTGCGTCTCCAAGAAGAATCTGTTTTCTATAACCACCCATTAATTAGTTGCAGACAGCAATCAGATCTGTCCTTAGGCTTCTGTTCTCCAAGCTGAATGAACCCAGTTCTCTCACCTTCACTTTCTATATCATGTACTCCATTCCCTTAAACATTTTAGCAGCCTTTCTACTGATCTTGCTCTAGTTTGTCTGTCTCTTTGTACTGAAGATCCCCAAACTGGACACAGTAGTTCAGATTTATCTCATAAATACTGAACGGAGAGGGGAAACCACTTTCCTCAGGCTACTGGCTATGCTCTTTATTAATGCAGTGCATGGTTATCATTCAGTGCTGTGCAGAAATATTGATGCAGAGCAGACAATATAGAAGAGCAGGCATATATCACAAGCACTATGAAGGTCCTGCTTTTATTCATAACCGTGTGAGATCACTTTTGTTCATTGCCTGACTCCTGCCATGGGCAAGAAGAAATCCAGAATGGGAAAAATCCACAAATTCTGCAAACGCTAACTGCCTTTGAACTTTGGTTCCAAAACATTTTTTGTTTCAAAACTATTTGATTATTTACTCTTTAGTTTGTCACTTATTAATGCAACGTGTTATTTTAATATATGTTTTCCAAGTGTCTCAGCTGAGCAACAAATTGTTCTTATTAGCATTCATGAAAGCTGATGAATGCTTTGGGTAACGGTTGTGCTCAGTGGAATTTTGACAAACTCAAGTACCCCAGGCAAAAATCAACTTTTGTTGTTCCTATTTTACATTTGGGGGTTCACAGCAGCAAAAAAGCATATCTTCAGGATGTAGTTTCAATTTTGAGTGATACAGATTAATTTTGTCAAATTATAAATACTGAGTAGAAGATCAAATCATGAAATCAATCAGAAACGATGCTATTAGTCTCTTTATATAGATGTTGGATAATGATTGCTTCAACCTCTCTGAAATTCAAAGCTAGAGAAAAAAAGAAGGAAACAGAAGGAATCACAGAATCACAGAATGTGAGGGATTGGAAGGGACCTCGAAAGATCATCTAGTCCAATCCCCCTGCCGGAGCAGGAACCTAAACAAGATTACACAGGAAGGCGTCCAGGTGGGTTTTGAATGTCTCCAGAGAAGGAGACTCCACAACCTCCCTGGGCAGCCTGTTCCAGTGCTCTGTCACCCTCACTGTAAAGAAGTTTCTTCTCAAGAAAGAGGAACAGAAAAGTATTTATAGTATTTTTAAATAACTGATCTGATACCTGAGTGGACAAATTCCAACGTTAGCAGTAGCACTACAAAACAGAACTACCTCGCCTGTATCAGTCTATAGAAGACATGTTTCTGCTCCCATCTTTGTCTTCTCTGGAAGAAGAAATGGCTCAGGTCACAAGTATAGAGAAGTCACTTGTCCATTCAAGTGGCATATCACATCAGTGCTGTTGTCCACTTCCTCCTTCCTTGCATTACCTAATTTTCAAGTGAGCATATATAGTCCTAAATCCAAAGTGTATTTTTTTTATCAGTATATTTCAAGTAGGGGCTTGGGCTTTTCCGATTTTGGGGTCTGGGAGTACGTATAGCTGCATCCTGACTTAATGTTAGAGCAAGACTTCATAGCCATCTAATCCTCCTGCTGTGCACTTGGTTCCCTAGCAAGGAATTTCCAGGGCTATGGGAAGGAGGGAGACACGCATCTTCCAGCAGCCATGGATAGCTGGGAGATGGGTAGTTCAGGACATGCTGCCGAGTGCATCTGCCCTGTGGTTCAGACATACCCTCTGACAATCACCTGCAATTCTACAACTGGACAAGGCCAAGCCATGTCCTAATAAGCTGTACCATGCTCCAAACTCTCACTGAATTCCTGTCCAGTACATACAGGATTTTCCTAAATCAATCTGCAAAGAAGTACTCAGACTGGAGAGACACATGCCCTACTGTACTCCAGTACTTCTCTACCACTACCTATTGTTTTCAGCACTCAAGTTCTGTCTCTTTTGGATGACTCTGCAAACATTTAAAGCTCTTTTAGATGCTTAATATTTGACTTTTCTTTAAACACACGTGTTAATTTTTTGGTGGTGGGTTTAGTTATTGTTCATAGCCTTTTGTGGCCCCTGACTGACATTTCCTATTATTTAAACAGCTAATTAGCCTTATTTTATTAGGTGTAAATGTGTTTCCATGCTTTGACTGGCAAACACTAATCTCTAAACTTCAGCAGCATGTAGGAATTTATTGCTTGTTAATTGTACCCTAGGGCATAGTGACTTTTAAAAGTGAAATAACAATCATCATGTCTCCTTATACATATATATTACTGCAGTGCCTGTATTGTTGTAACATATGTCTAGTTGGCATTATCAGTCATTCAGAGGGCAGCCATTCAAAACTACAATGATTTTTCAAACAAGGTGGAGTTACAGATATTAATTCTAATACAAAAAACAAAGATATGTGGTTGTTACGCTTCAGTCCACGAGTGGTTGCTTTTAAATGGCTTTACTTTTTTTGTTGTTCTACCTGTCCTAATGACAGCATGAGTGCCAGATTGTGTGGATATTACCTGATTTTACTTTTTATGTGTGATGATTTTAAAGCCTTTTACATTATGCTGCTTCTGTAAGGGCCTGCTTGGCATTATACTATATTCTTTTGATATTTTCTCTTCTTTGTCAACAGATGTGCTTGTCAGTGTGTGACTCAGTGATAACACACTGAGTTTTCACTTCACTTGTCAACACATTTTCCTTTATGTCATAAATGCTGAATATTTTGTGGGATCTTATTCAGCCACCCACTCTTCCTTCTGTAGGCCTTTTCTCAGAAACAATAAAATTAGTCAAGATTCCTTTTATTTGTCTTGAAATATATTCCTTAATGTGACAATGAAGTCACGCAAGGTTTCATTATCAGTTTAGGGCCAATTTAATATCCATTCTCTTTATTTTCTGAGCTAATATACATCCTTGAAAAATGTACCAGGTGGAAAACTGTGAAGGGATTGGAAGAATGATACCATACTTGCAGTGCTGAATATTTTGGTCAAGGACTTCCAATGCAAGTTTGTATAGTTTCAAATTAATGTATTGCTTACACATTTTGGAATCCTAACGTGATTCCCTTAGAAATCCTAAGGAAATGACTCCATAACTGTGAGTGATTAGATACAATATATAGAGTGTGTGTGTGATTGGAAGGGGAAGCAGTGTCCTTGATTGCACAGTTTTATTCTTTTTGGGCCCCATTCCCAAGCATCTAAAAATATGCTGTGCTGATCCCTTTTATTCTGAAGCTATATCCTACCTCTTACTTCAGCCACCACTTCCTTTTGGCTTACCTTCTTTGCATTCTGACTTCTCAAGATATACTTTTTAAAATTGCTTCAATCATAGATATCTAAAACCAGATAACCAAGTGGGCAACTGTGTCCTGTTATTCCAAAGGAGGCAGAACATTTGTACCTTCCATTAACTTCATTTAACAATGACAATTCTTAGTATCTTCAGACTAAAGGAAATGTGTTTTCATGCTAAAACAAGAACCTCAGTATGATCTTTTTAACCTGTGTCGCTTTTACAAGTCTTTGTCATAAGATCTGCAGGAAGTGCAAACAGAAGGAGCAATATATACTCTATATTAATCCTTCAGAACAGGCTACAAAGTAGATTGTGCCTTTGCTTTCTATTCAGAAAATAAACATTTAAATGGTAAATTTGTGTTCCAAATAACGGTATATTGCTACCTACCTATTGCATTGCTGCTCTGGAAGGCTTTGGATGGACAGGTTTCAACGGGAAAAGGAATGCAAAGAGAGACTTGCTAAAGGTTTCCCAGAGTGTTCACAGAGATGTCACAATTACATATATTACAGAGCATACAGAAAGGCAGATAGACCTTGAAAAGTTACATTATCTAGAGTGAAGGGGAATAGGGATTAAAGTCATATGGAATGGTAAATAAAATGTCTCTTGATAAATCACAGAATCACAGCATGGTAGAGGTTGGAAGGGACCTCAAGAGATCATCTAGTCCAACCCCCCTGCCAAAGCAGGTTCCCTACAACAGGTTACACAGGAAAATTTGTGCACTCCATTTTCATTCTTATATTATTTTGTTTTGATTTATTTTGTTAGTAGTCGGAAAGTCTAAGATCAAGAAATTACTGCTTTTAGTGACAGGAACAGGCAGAGCAATTCTATGGTTACTATGTGGGCTGGGATGGAGGAGTTTCTACACTTCTCCTCAGGTTTCTTCCTCATTAGCTTAACAGTTTGCCTGCTGTCACCAGTGTCTCTGTGATTTATGGTCTTTCCCACTATTGCAGTCTTATCTCCTGACATTATTGTCATCTCTGGCTTCTCTGCCACTGCTCCTCAAGAAGTGATGAAGTAACTACTACATTTATAGATCATCAGAGATTATTTTGTTGCCTAATTTTGTGGGCAGCTTACATGACAGTCCCTAAAAGTCTTGAATTTCAGCTCCTGCTGCTTTCTGAAAATCAGATCCATTTAATACACTTCTAGTTGGGCATTTATAATCGGGAATGTCCAACACCACTACTTCACTGGTGGAAATTCTGTCTGTGATGGGGCATCCATTCCCTCACAACATTAACACTGTGTAGCAAGGTGACACTTCTCTCTGCATTGTCATAGTTTCCAGACTGAGGCTTGGATTTAGTATCTCACTTTTCTCATGGTCCAAGTATGATCATGATACTGACCATTATCACTGTGTTAGTGATGTTTTCTCTCTCTGTTGCAAGAGACACCTCATGATGGTTTGAATCCAGCTGTCTTCTTTACTTTTGAAGCATATGAAGCTTAATAATGACATTGATCTCCCCAAGAAGATGTTTTCAGATCCATTGCTCTAACACAACTTGTATTTCACAGCAAGTTTTAGTGCACTTGTTTCTTTCCTGAATAAGCATTTGATATAGAACAGCTTGATCACCTTCCCCAGTCTAGCCTGACTTTCTTATTTAACATGGTTTCATTCAACTGGCCATTTTTAAAGCTGTTCTTGAAAGACAAAACACAACTCCCTGTTTTAGTTATAGATTGGGAAGGTGATTCAGCAGCAGCATGGGTCTGTGGGTGTTTCTGGTCATTCTTGGTTGGAAAGGGGTAAATAGCTTTTGTTCTTGGCCTTTGTCTTCAAAAAAAAGAAGAAAGGTAAGATACATGATTGCAAGTAAGCAGATTTTTAAATAAACTATGTTTGTATACATTTTGGTAATTTTTCTAATTCTTTTCTTGTCCTTTGTAATACATATTCTGCAAGTTCTGCTCACAGTGCTCAGGGGTGCGTTCTGTGGGCTATATGATATTCTGGGATATGGAATAGGAAAATATGACTTCTTGCTGAGTTGTCTCTAACAGCTTCCAATTATCTGAGCAGAAGAGACAGATTTTAAGATATATTTTCCATGTTTCTTCTCAGAAAAAACTATACTGACAAAGGATTTGTTCATTTGCCTGTGAATAACCATCAAATCACCAAAGCAGTTGATTTTTGCAGGACTATTTTTAAAATCTTTCATGCTTCTACAGGAAAGTTTCTCTCCTGTTTTCGGATTCTGATGCTAGTCTAATCTTTCTTCCCCTGTGATTAGTTAATGACTACTTCCATTTCTACAGCAATCATGTTATTGGCCCAGAGCCACTGCTGTCTGTCAACATACTTCATATTTTCTTTTTTAATTAGTAGCTGGAAACACCTAGTAGAAAAACATAGAATGATGTGTTGCAACGTTCTGGAGCAGTATTTGTAGCATAGCTTTAAGGAAATATTCTGTAAAGCTATTAAAAATATTTTAAAAGGCTTAAATATTTTAAATATTAACATTTAAAAGGATGAAATGATTTATGACCTGGACATTTTTATTCTGTAATTGCAGCAACTAGAAAGAGAGATTGAAGAAAAGATAAAAATGTGTGGCTGTGATACTTTAGCCAGATGACATGGACTTTATTTTCTGTTCTATGACAGGTCGGGTTTTTTTGGTTTGGTTTGGGTTTTTTTAATTTTATGGACAAATAATTTAATATCCCTGTTCTGTTTATTTCAAAAAAAAAAAGATGGGAAGATTGGGAAGATGTCAGGGCCCTTTCAGCTGACATTAATAGCTTTGAACCTTCAATAACCATTCTTGATTTCCCCGCAAGCATGACTTAAGTCTAGATAAATAAGAACAATGTGAAAGAAGGAAAAGAAATTAAAGGAAGCAATACCCCTTCTAGACAAAGAAGCAGTTAAAAGTCTCTTTTAAATTAAAACCAAAGCACTGACAAGAAGAGAGAATAAATAATATATGCAAAATATAACCAAAGAAGCTGTGGTCACTTTTGGAGGAGAGAAAAGTGAAATGGTCTTTCAGATCAGCAGCCTTTGGACTTGCAAATTCACACTAAACAAGGATTCCTTGGAAACAGTAAAAAAAAAAATAACAGAGAAAGACTATAGGCACAGTACTCTTTAAAGAGTGACAACTGAAAATGAAACACCGTACAAGACATTGTCACATTTGTTAGCACAATAGAAGTCAAAGATGCAAAAAAAAAGAAAAAATTAAACTGAAAAGGTGCAGGTGAGGATTAACTTATGGGGAAACACTTAAAGGTCCTGATGGTCACAATGAGGAAATATCATTAAATCCCCGTTCTCTGAAATAAAAGGAAGTTGTAAACACAATGACAAAGAAAGGTGACCAAACTGACTGTGGCATCTGAATGCGTGCTATACTCTGTTCAGAGGCAGACAAGCCTTCTACAATATTATCCAAAGCAGAATAAAGGAAACAACTGCTGACAAATAAGGGAAGTACAGATTGAATTTCAAAAAGGAAGATCAATTCTTCAACCACAATTCCTCAAGCTACTGCCTGTGGGTTAATTTTGATCCTGGAAACACTAAACCACTGAATAATTTTAATATCTCAGCCAGAAGAACACACACACACACACATTCTCCACTCAAGCAGGCAAGCCAAATGAATCAGGGGAAAATAAACATAAAAGCAGTTTAGCCAACTTTTCACTGAATTAAATGAAAAGCTCTGTGACTGTCTTTAGATTTTCTTTTCATCTAAAAGGCTGGGTATTCTTTGTATTAACAAAAGACTGACAAACCCTGAAACAGTGTTAGGTGGAAAAAAGAAAACAGAAGGTGTTCCTCATTCAGTTTATAGGTGTAAAGACAGCATTTAGGACACTCGGATATCTTAGGTGTTACGGTATGCCACTGGTGACAAGGAACTGCATCAAGGGTTTATGTAATGTTTTATGTAAGGAAGTAAAAGTTGCGTCCAATTTAGATTTCAGCAAGAGCAGAGATCAATATCTGTTACTTACTGCTTCTGGATAGAATTGTTGCTGACTTCACTGAGAGAAAAAGCGTAGATGGGTACAGAATGGGCATTGCTAGAAAATCTTGATTGTGCTAGCAACACAGCATAATAAACTGATACAAGAAGGTTTTCAGAACTGCAAAAGACAGGAGGTTTTCATTAACAAAATACCAGAGCTTTTAAACTCATTATCTCAGAAAAGAAGAAGGTTCAGGGAACTGTCAGTTTTCATACTTCCAGGAAGTATGTTACCAGTTGACAATGAAGCAACTGCATTCACCATAGTATCATAGAATCACAGAATCACAGAATCATAGAATCATAGAATCATAGAATTATAGAATCATAGAATGGTTTGGGTTGGAAGGGACCTTAAAGATCATCCAGTTCCAACCCCCCTGCCATCAGCAGGGACACCTTCCACTAGACCAGGTTGCTCAAAGCCTCATCCAACCTGGCCTTGAACACTTCCAGGGAGGGGGCATCCACAACGTCCTTGGGCAACCTGTTCCAGTCTCACCACCCTCACAGTAAAGAATTTCTTCCTAATATCTAGTCTAAACCTGCCCTCTTCCAGTTTGAAGCCATTACCCTTTGTTTTATCACTACCTGCCCTTGTAAAAAGTCCCTCCCCAGCTTTCTTGTAGGCCCCTTCAGGTACTGGCAGGCCACTATAAGGTCTCCCAGGAGCCTTTTACAACACATTTCAAAAGAACTCAGCAGTGTCCTAGCTAGAAGAGAAAATGAAGACTTCTGACACATGTTAAGAAGGAAGCCTGACGGACAATTCAGTTGTCCAAACATTGGCATCCAGTCATCGTACAGGCCCAAGGCAATACCTCCTGGACTCCAGCCATTGCTCCTGAGGGGCCTGGACATGCTGGACCCATGCCATCTGTGGGTGGATGGCTCACATGCCCCAGTGTGACATGGGTGGGATTAGATACCTACATTTGGCAACCAAATTGATCCTTGTGTGTGGGACAAAATGGCAGGGCTGCTGAAGGAACATGAAGAAGTATCTGACTGAAAGATTCCTTTCCACAGCAGGGTTCAAAGGAGAAATATTTCACATCACAGGTCTTCAAGGAGCTCTCCTTCCTGGACAGACAGGCTGGTGAAACTTTTTCATGCCCTCAAGTAGCATGTGGTCCATAAGAAGTAGACTAGTTCAGAAAGGAAGATGTTTCTCATTTCCAAAATGTTGCAAATGTTCACCTGTTGATTTTTTGAAAGAGCTTCTGGATTCTTAAGTGGGAGGAGAGACAGAAATGCAAACAGGAACATTTCCTGTGAAGCACAAAACTGAGCATTCACTTTCAGATCCATGTATTTGTTTTTGAATAGACTGGATTTTTGCAGGCACCTTGCTTTTTGTTTCAGTTATGCAGGTGTCTTCTGAAACAGTATGCAGTTTTGTTGGTTGAAAATTCCTTCAGCTATATTTTTAGAGGTTTGTCTCCTGGAACAACAGTATGTTTTGGTTTGGTTTATCTTGCAATGTTCTGTTCTTCTTTTCTTCAGGCAGCACTCATCTCTTTCCTTGGCAAAGTGAACGAGAACTAGTAGTTTTCGTTGCCTATAGTTGCAAGTTTTACATTCCAAATTGCTATGTACATATGAATAAGAGAGCAGAAAATCCCCAATAAAACCAACTTTCAAAATAGAATATTTTTGTACCTAATAATTACAATAACTTACCAAAATTTCTGAGTCAAGCTATGCTCACATCTTACCGAGACTGGGAAGCAGAACTGTTACAACTTCTGTTCTGAGCAAATTCCTCAAAAATAGCTGCTATAAGTTTGGCAATCATACATTGGCAAAGACAGAGAAAAAAAAATTGCTGTATTAATTCATGACCTGTAAGTGTGAAATGGCCATGAAAAGGCATGGTGGTTTTGAATAT